>NW_008806271.1:0-65433 GCF_000280035.1 Encephalitozoon romaleae SJ-2008
TGCAAGCTTTTTATATGCTTATCTTCTTGGAAAAGAAAGGCACAACAGATTCTTGTAGAACATCTGTATATTCCTTTATGATCTCCATAGTATTATCAACAAAAATATTATCGAAAACTTCTCCAGATTATAATTTTTAGCAGTAACCAAATTGTCTCTAAATTCTTAAAGGTCGGAATTTGATTTATTTAATAGCTTAGTAAAGTTATCTGCCAGAGGTTTTAATTTATTTTTAACTTCTTCACTAATTTCGTTAATACCAGAAATAATTTCTTGAATTATCTGACCTTGCTCCATTCTTATGGGCCAGAGTATATAACCCGAATTTTTCCATATATGTCAAACACCATGCATGGAAATTAAAGTAGTATAGCAATATATTAAAAAGATAATTAATGAGAAAGTAGAACGAAAACATTATATTGAAGAAATTTAATAGGCCTCCTCGTCTTGTGAAAGTCTTATTTTACTCCCAAAAATTTCCCTTAGTTCCCTCCATCCAACATTATCCTTGGTGCTTTCTTCTCTTAGACGATTATTATTCCGCATGTCCAATAGAAGCAAGGTTTTGCTGTTTGCAAGCATCTGAACCAACTTTCTTGGAATTTCTCCTAATCTTCTGTTCTTAGTGAAAATGATTTCTTCTATGTTTTCCAGATACCCAAGTATTGGAGGAAGTGTATCAAACAAATTTCCTTCGAGGTCCAGTCTTTTCAGGTTTTCAACTCCACCTATTCCAAAAGGCAGGTCTTCAAGCTTATTGTTTGCAAGGTCTAAATTAACCAGACTGGCTATGTCGTCCATTTTTTCGGGCAACTCTTGCAATTGGTTATCTCTGATGCTTAAATTTTCCAGATACTTCAATTCTGTTATTTCTTCCGGAAGAAAGGTAAGGTCATTGCTGTTGAGATTTAGACTTACTAGAAATGGCATTCCGGCTATTGAACTAGATAAAAACTTCAGCTCATTGTTGCTAACATCAAGTACTTTCATGAATGAAAGATTCTCGAAGTATGCCGGTAGAACATTTATTTTGTTTCCGCTGATATTGAGCTCTATGATCCTGTCTCCCCTCATCATACTATCGAAAACTTCACGAGGCACTTGCTTTCCATTTCTACCTGAATAATTTAGGCGAACACATCTTCCCTTTTTTACCAAGCTAAATACTACATTTATTATGCAAATAATACCAAATCCTCCTATACCTAATCTCATTCTCAGTAGGGATTTTAATCGTGCGTTGAATACTTGAAATAATCTTACGTGTCATCTTAAATTTAATTAAACTACCTTAATAATGAGGCAGAAGGCCATGAGCACCTTCTTTAAAACTTTGATCTTTCAGGCCAATAGTAAGCCAATGAAAACAGAATTAGCCTAATAAGGTCAAAAAACCCGAGATGATTCTTAGACACATCCCATATATTCTTTTTCTTGGGCAAAGCTATTTCTTCTGCCAATGAAATCGATGCCATTACGGCCCCACTCAGTACAAAACTCCACAATACCACAAACATATTATTGGTTTTTGCATTAATGGTAATTGCACAAGTTATTAAGATGATGGCTGCAATAGAAGCAAGATTACCAATACCGCTACTTCTGTAAACAGGACGGGGGAGAAGGCCCAAGCACTTAAATCGAATGTAGTTGATTGAAGAAAATGTTGCAAATATCTTCAAAATGTCCAGCCTGTCATTGCCGAGGCCATAAAGAAATGTTTCTCCAATGCACGTAAACAGACCTGTTAAACATAACACAATGAACACAAGGTATAAAACAGATTCCTTTGAATAACCTCCAGAAACATTCATACGCCAGTTTCTTATTATCCAGTAGGAAAGCATGAATATAGTGAATAACGAACTAGACACTGCCGATACAAATCTGAGCACGTGGTTCTCCCCAGCAGACCTGTCAAATAAATAGATCGCTGTAGGTATCACTATTGATGCCAACCCAAGAGAGTTTGCAAACACACTTATATCGTTTTTTCCGGCATTCATGATACCCATTCCTTCCCTAAGTGAATTTATTATCATACCATGTCCAAATTAGGAAACAAGAATTAAATAATTTCGCTGAGAGGTTAGTTCAAGGACAGTGGTTTTAATTAACTACTTAAATAATTCCATCCATTCCCCTTATTGGGAAGCCAGTAAGTATAGCTAAACATAAAGATTTTTACCTTTATCGATTATTGGGATGAAAATTACGAAAATTCGAATGCCCCCTTCATAAAAAGAAATTATGCCGTCACTCATGCTTGGATTATTTAAACGAAACGAGACCTTGGAGTCACTTATTCTTATTGGGGTGGTTTTAGCCGAAATGAGACTCAATAGGATAGAATCTTCTGGTGTGGGATTCCAGATCTTTAGTCTAGGTGCTGTTGCGTTCTTTGTTGTCCGTGTGTTGGTTACTATAAGCAATGTAGAGCTTGGAGATGTCAATACTTTAGGTTCTATAGCTGTAGCCTCATCAGTGTTTTTGTCTGTTATTGGATTGCTACAAGCAATATGCTCGGTAGTAAACATGAAATCTGATAGAGGAAAGTTATTTTATTCTAAAGAAGGGAAAAGACTAATAGCAGGTGGATACGCCACTATTGTTGCTGCAATTTTCCTTCTAGTTCAGACATCAAAAATTATAAAGACCAAAAATACTATTGAACGAAGAGATTTTATGAATGGGTTGCTGATGATGGTAGCTGCCACTGTCTATTTCTTCCTAGCTGATGATATTGATCAAGAGCAGCTGTCATCTATAATCATATGTCTTGCTCTGGTAGTTGCGCTTCTTTTATTAGTTAGTAGTAATAATAAAGAAGAAAATAAAGTACCCAATAAGGGTATTCTTTCCTACTTAATGGCCTCCTATATTGGTTGGTTTATTGCCTCTGCTCTTGGTATACAAGTAATGGGCGATAAAGTTAAGATGGTTGAGAAGCTTGTAGCCATATTCACAATGTTTGACAAGGCCATATCTATATTACTTTCTAAGTAAGACAATTAAAAGTCTATTGAAACTTCTTATATCATCATATGGTCTTCAAGCTATCATAGATTTTTGAGTATGAGGAGAGGATGTTTTTTATTAATTCCAGAGTTCAGGCGAGAAAATCTTACTGTTCACTTGCTTGCAATCTCTCATAGCATTTCTGTTCACAGCGATGTATGGAAGATAGAACACAACAGCAAGATATGCGATGCAAAATCCATGTGCTAGATAGTTGGGCATTGTCGCAGGATTAAGAAACAACTTATTTATCCCCACAAGTAAGTTAGACCAGATCAGGATAAAAAGCAAATACTTGCTTGTAAAGCGATGTATTTTGAGATCTCTAATTTTAAAGATCTTATTAGATGCTCCACATGCAATTCCTTGCGTGGTATGTAGAAGCATTATCACCATGCAGAAGTAAAGGTTGTGTATTCTACGGCAGGACATCGAATACATACGGGTTCCTAACAATATGGTAACGAAAAAAATGTTGTATAGCACAATGATGCCCGGGTTTTTCTTTTTGAATAAGGCCTTTGATATTCCACTGGCCATGAGGAACATCCCCATCTGTGGCAAGATAAATGCAATTCCCTCGATGTTCGCAGTTATTATATTTAACCTTTTGGTGGTATATATTAGTTCTTCTAGTCCGAAGAATTTCAGGAGGATTTCATGAAGCAGACACATAGCAAATCCTATCAAGAAATCTATCTGTGTATTTATGAATAATGAAGCCAGATTCAAGATTCCAAGTATCAGAAAGAAATTCAAGTGAACCCCAAACTCTGTATCACTGACACCCAAATCAAGTAGTTTTTTGGATAAGTACCTTAGAATTCCAAAAAAGAGAGATGATAGTACATTTTGCACTTTTCTCCGGGGGGTTGCCTTTGTAGAGAAGAATCCGGCGTTGTATACAAAGGAACCCACGCCTACGTCCATCAGTTTGAGCCCATTACCCATACTTTTCCCCAGTTTGCTTCCTTCATAAAAAGAAAAGTCTGATATGAATATGGTAATGGCAACACAGCCCATTATGAGAAGTCGAACTCTGTCTATTGCAACAGACGCATATGGTTCATCGTCTTGTACCACTGAAATAGAAAGCTTTACGGACGAGGATGGATTATCTATTATACTGGCTGGCCATACAGGCGTAGGCATCCAAGGCCCCCATTTTTGGATTTTTGTAAACAGAAAGCACATAACAAATACAGCAAAGAATGAAGCGTAAATCAGGTGCAAATGATTAGGAAAGGCAATCGTTAGATATAATGGAATGATAGAAAATAGAAACTCAAACAATGCATACCTTGGGAATACTAAGTGATATATCAATATGGACAAATGTGTTATACTTGTAATGCCAAATAGTTCGACTTCACTAAGAGTCTTCTTCATTATGGGGTAGACCTTATATGAATAAATTGGCTAAAGCAGAATGCAAAAATAGAAAATACCAAATTTATTTTCTAACCTTTCCAATAAAGCTTTAAGGTCTTCAGTAAGCTCATCCGAAAAGTACTTTTTCAAGATACTGATCGATTCCCTTGTAACCATAGAATATATAATATCTTCTTGGTCAAAATGCCTCCCGAACATACGAGGTGGAAGGTTGTGTTTCGCTTCAATCTTGATGGCCACTTTTTGGTCCTTGGTTGCCTCTTTGACCACCTCTTTGTTATTTTCAATAGAGGTTACTGTTCCAAGCCTAACAACCTGATCTTCCTTGAACACACACAACGGTGTCCCTATTTTCAGAATTCCCTCCCGAACATGAACACCTATTACTAACGGGCTCCTAGAGTTGAAAATGCACTTTGGGACAATCGACATCTGAACAGGAAATACCGCTTGTTCCATATGCATCTTCTTGTTTTTTTCTTTTTCCTCTTCTACAAACTTTAAATATGAGTCAAGAAGATGATAAATTATCTTTGCTTCAAATATCTTCACCCCCATCGAAGAAGCCATGTCCCTTATCTCCTTGTCCAATACCACATCAAAACAGAGAATCACAGCATATTCCTTATGCCTTTTTGCCATGGAAGATACAATGATCATATCCTTCTTCCTTACTGTTCCTATGCTTACCCCGGCAATTGGAACATTTGAGGTTTTCAGAAATGAAACTAAGGCTTCTAATGATCCAAGTGTGCTTGATACAACATGCACCCCTTCCTGATGAAGCTCCATAGATGAAAAAACAGACTCTAAGTCTGCCTCAAGAGTGTTTTTCACCTCATCTTCGTTGTTTTTCACTACAAGCACCCGGCTTCCTGCTATTGCCTTTTCAAGCCCCCCAGCCGCAATCTTGATCCCCAAACTAGCTTTTGCCTCTTTCACGATAATATATTGATTTTTCATTCTCAATTCCTTTAGAGGTTGAGGCATGAGTAAGGCCTTGATAGTTGTGATTATAGGCCCATTGAAACCACACACTCCGATCCTGTCACCCTCTTTTAGCACGCCATTACTTAGAATAGCATCTAGTGTCACCCCAAAACCCTCAGCGTTTTTTACTTCCAGGACAGTGCATTCAACTTCTCCTTTGATTTTCATCTTGGACCCCATATATTTCTCAGACAGTTCCAGTATCAAAGATATAAGATCAGGGATTCCCTCTCCTGACATTGCAGAGGTAGGAACCAAGGAAACAAATCTTTTTTGGTCCGTGTTCTCACAAAACAGCTTTGCATTCAGACCTATTTCCGCGAATGCCACAATTGTGTTGTTCACCCTTCTTTTAAAGTCATCAATGGTTGCTCTTGATTGTTTCTTAAGTGTGTTTTTAACGCCTCCAAATGAAGTAGATTTCCACCCGTAGAGCCTATCTATTTTGTTGAGAGCAACTACAAATGGCGTCCTGCGCCTTCTAAGAAGCTCTATGCTTTCCAGAGTTTGGGCTTCAAGCCCATGAACTATATCAACAACCAATATTGCAAGGTTACAAAGTGAAGATCCCCGCGTCCTCAGATTGGCAAAGGACTCATGCCCCGGTGTATCAATAACTAGAATCCCTGGAAGCTTGGAGTCCTTCTTTCCGCATTTCTTGAACAGTTCAGACACAGGAAAAAATGTTGCGCCAATCTGTTGTGTTATCCCTCCTGCCTCCTCTCCTTGTACATTCGACTCCCTGAGTTTGTCAAGAAGCTTGGTTTTACCCGTATCGACGTGTCCCAAAATACAACATATTGGGCTTTTAAACTCAAATATTGGCTCCCCACTCCCCGTCTTCTCTTTTTCTGCTTTCTCACTATGTCTCAAATTCTTCTCATTTCCATCTATTTTAATTTTATCCACAGACTTTTCCACTTCTTCTAGATCCTCTCCCTTCTTGTGTTTTTCTTTGTTCGCCTTGTTTACCGACCCAAGCAGAGTGTCTAGATAATCTTCATCTCTTCTGTTCTTCTTACCCATAGAGAATATTTATCTTCTTTTCTTTAAGAAATTATTTTCTCCACAGCAATCAGATACACCGTAATCTTCTTTCAAGCAAAGATATAGGAACCAATCGACTTCAATAGTTTCAAACAGAGACTCTGTATAAAACCTCTTGAAGGGGAAAAGAAAATGAATCAAGACATGATTGTCAAGATTATGCCTTTTCTTGCTAAAAGATCAATACTAGTGCTCCATTACATAACTAGGGATCCAAAATATCCTATTTACGTGATCAACGGATACAAGTCCAAGTTGAACATAACTCCCATAGGAAAGATTACTATGCTGATACAAAAGGCCATTGATATAGAAAGGAATGACCTGGCAATCGAATACTTATGCCATGTCTCTCCAGGGAGAATGACCAGGATATTGTTTAGGTTGACAGAGAACATGGAACCTGAAAAGATTCAGCACATGATTTCAGATTTAAAAAGGAATCATTTCTGCTTACTATGCAACTTTAACAACAGATGTGAAGAAGTTATAACCCATCTAGAAATCACTATAAAGAACATGAGATTGTATACATACTATTGCAAATGATAAATGTTTTAATAAATGCCTCAAACGATTGAAGTTGATGGAGCAAAAAATTACAAACAGCTTGGGCAGCTCTATGAAATGGAAATGACTATTCTCCAGGGTGCTTGAGCCTAACTTTGAAAGAGCTTGGAATCCTAACTATGGTGCCAATACTTTGGCTGTTGATTTCTGCTTGGGGATTATTCTGAGAATGCTTCTTTGCGCTCTCCATATCAACCGTGGCCTTCTTATTAAGAGCCTTCACATAGACTATCCTTTTGAGTGAATCTGAGTTTGCCCTTGGATACAGAGGTTCTTCCTCATGCCCCACAGATCTACCAAGCCGGTTTTCCTTTTTTGGAAGAGGAACTCTAATAAGATATTCTGTCTGTAAAAGTTTTCTTTTGAGAATGTCTATATTACTCAACCTTAGACTTGTATGCTTGTCTCCCACAAACTCCCTACCCAAGCGATTAATAGTTCTACGCAAATCATCAGGCAAAGTTTCTTCATAGACTTCAACCATAGTTTTGTGGTAGTCATCGTGCTCCAGCTCCATGTCCTCTATAAGATATATCAGACTAGCGATCTTCTCCTTAATGATAATGCTTCCCTGGTTAAGCCTTAACAATTCAAATATCTTTTTTCTCTTTCCTTTCAAAACCTTCTTGAAGCCAAATTTTGGAGACAACCCAAGGGTTATCATAATATCAAAAGCCATACATTTTATGGTAAACGTTTCCTTTGATAACATCTCGAGGACATCTCCGACTACCTCTTCGTCTTCATAAAATAATGCAAGCAAAACTTCAAGTGCTGCAACTCTGACGCTACAAAAGTTAGGATATTTCGAAAGCTGAATTAAAGCATTTTTCCTGAGGCTTGCCATTCCAAACAAAGAAAGACGTCCTAGGGCATATAGACAAGACTTACTTACCAAATTTCTATGAGACGGGAAAACCATATCCAAAATTCTGAACCTTTCGATTTCTGAAATCGAGAGTTGGAGATAATCGGGATTCTCCAAAGGTTCTGTCTTTGGTCCCTTTTTATACTCCCTCGAGGGCTTATTGCTTCTCATTTTCACCTCTGCATTGGCTAACGAACTGTATAACGACGGTGTATTTTCATGGTCCTCGTTTGGGCTGGATGTCCCGATGCTCTCTTTGTTACCTACATCGGAAATACCGTATCCCGGGGTACTGTGCTTAATGCCTTTCCTATTAACCCTTTCCCCCTTGAATAGCTCATTTATATCATCCCTTGTATTTTCCCTCCCATGAGAGAAATATCTTTCATCCTTGAGATCTGTGTACTTGTTGGAATAGAATTCAGAAAAGCTCATTGAAGAAAGGGGAAGGCTCAGACTTTCAATTACAGAAGATATGTACCATCCATCACTATAAGGGTTGAACGAATTATCGTTAAACTTGAGTATGTTGATGATAAATGCAGAAATGATGCTTGCAGACCCCACCTCTCTTCCTGAATAGCTTTTAAAAACAAATGGATCTGCATACGATAGAGCTTTTACAAGATGTTTTTGTATGAAGTATGGAATAAATGAAAAATCATTTGGCTTGACTATTGTAGATGTCTGCACACAATACTTCTTCACAAAATATTGAATGAGCCTTTGGAATCCATAATAGTTCCCTACTATTGTTCTAGAGAGAATGTATAAAATGTGAATCCTTATTTTGTAAAAGATATGGGTATTTTCAAGCATTCTTTCAAGTATCTCACAAACCTGAGTCGATGGCTTTATCGAGAGATTCTCCAAGGCCTCCATTTGTCCAATGATATTCTTGTCCAGAAGTTGCTCTATGAACATATAATCTGGCTGCTCCACAACTATTTTTGCCAAATGCTCTCCCTTTGTGTCCGCTCTTATCCACAGCAAAGGCATCACTTCTTCTTCCTCCTCAGACTTCTTCTTTTTCTTAGTTTTTGGATGGTAATAGAAGTGGTTTTCCCTATCCAACATAAATACATGTTCAAATATCCCTTCCATTTCATAACTACATATAGTCACAGGCCCAGAGATTACCTTGTTTCCATTCGAAAAGATGCTAGTTGGTATCTGATCAGAAGTGAAATCTACTCTGTTGCTTTTCTTATTTATTGTAAATCCAAGCCTTACCTTCACGACCCCAGGCCTAAATACATAAGTTTCGAAAAGAGATCGAAGGTCTTTTCCAGTAACATCTTTAACGAGCTTGACAAATTCGAAGCTATAATTCTCCTTGACATCTCCCTTTTTCTTTATGGTGTAGTTCAGGATTTTTTCCATAAAGGCTCTACTAAGATTTCCTTCTAAAAGATGAAAGAAGACTTTGGACTTTGTTCTGAAGAACTTTTCTCTCATTGAAAAGAAAGTCCTCCTGGTATCATATAATGCATATTCTGTAACATCTCTACCCAATATGTAATCTCTATCCCTCTTAAGTCCATATAGAAACTCATTATTCCCAAGAAAATGTCTAACACAATAGTCCTGAAAGTATCCCTTCATCCCCTCAGCAATCCAAAAGTCTGCTTTTTCCACTACAGAAAAGTAGAAGTAAAATATCTGGGAGCTTAGTATGTCGCATATTATCCTCTTTAGAAGAAACATTGGCTCGATGTCGTTCAAGAACGTAAGATTTGACAGGGCCAAAAAGGCCGTGCACTCTCCATACACCTTATCTGTATCTCCAAACACAAATGCAATTGAAAGAGCTTTGAACGGATATTCTCTCTGAAGGAAATATTCTGAGTATCTAATCAGGTTCTCTACGTCACAACAAAACTCTCTTACACAGTCCTTGTACCCATCAAATCCTTTTGGAATACATACAGCCTTTCTGTCGTCTCCAGTAGAGATTTCATAACTGTCGAATGTTCCTATGCAAAAGTTCAGTGCTCCACTATGAGCCATGTCCACAACATAAGAGTACAGTATCACGTTCTCTTCCTCCCTTACACTCTTAAGGATTCCAGGTGATATGATTTTCGTTTCATCATTACTGGGAAGAATGTAAACCAGCTCCCACTTGTTCTTATAAGGCACCGAGAGAGATGGAAATATTGACGAGGAATCGAACATTCTGTTGGTTGCCACTATCTCTTTATGCTTGTCTTCTGGCGAAACCGGCTTATAGAACTCTATGGAATTGTTATTTTCCCCTGCTCTATAAAGAATCCTTACTGTAAATGTATTTTCCTTGACTTCTTCTGGTATTTGGATTTCGAGTGTACCGTCCGTGCTTATGTTCTTCCACATGTTTCTAGTAAAAGACATTTCGTTCTCGTTGATGACTTCTGCTCCATCTTTGTTCACATAATCTGCAACCCTTGACTTACCAGAGGCTATTACATCGACTCTTAAAATGGCCAGGTCCCTTGATCTGTACACAAGAACGCTTTCCCCAGCTTCCCTCTCTATTACTGTCTCGGAAAACCCCCTGTATATGCGCTTTCCCAAGTCTACGAAGTATACATTCTTCTGTTGGATCACCTTCATTTTCAGGGCAAATTTTTGTTGAACAACTTGAAATAGCACTATTAAGAGACCCCCTTCTGTATATTTCAACGATGAAAAAGGTGAAAGTTGATTGTGGAAGTTCTGTCAATCCAAAAGTAGTGGGGCAGCTATGGAAGGTAATCGACAGAAAAGAGATTAATCTGCATCAAAAATGCTCTATTTTCCTTGAGATGATAGAATGCAAAAAGATGAATGAGGAGCTTACAAGAAAAAATAACGAGCTTATTGAAGAGAATGCAGCTTTAACATCCATTCTGGAAACACAAAAAGAGAATACAAACAATGCCGGGTGCTTAGATGAAGCACCCAAATTTGATGTTGGAAGCAAAATCTCTTCATTGAACTATGAAATAAGAAGGTTAAATAGTATAATTTGTGAAATGCAAAAGAAGATAGCCAGAAACGAAATCTTTGTTGAGACTGAGGAAGCTCTACAGACTAAGGATTCAGGAGAAAAGAAGCACAATGTTGTAGATGATTCTATGGTGGCCAACGAAATATATAGGAAAATTGCTGAAGAGTATGGGGATCTCAAGGCAAAGATGGCAGGGCTAGAGAGTAAGCACAGTGAAGAGCTTTGTGAAAGAGATCAAAAGATATTCAAGCTTAGCAGAGAGCTAAACGAGATTACATTGAATACAAAAGATGCCGAGGAGAGGCTTAGAGCCTTAAAGATAGAAAACGAAAAATGGAAAGAGATGTTGCAAAGGCTTAATGAAAAGGAAATAAACATTAGTGGCGAGATAGACCAGTGCATTCAGAAGGCGGAGAGCTTAGATAGAAGTATGCAAAATATTATATCTGGAGTGGATCTTTGGGTGAGAAGGATTGAGCAGACAAATACAGAAAAAGAAGAGCTTTACAAAGTGATAGAAAATCATAAAAGTTACGAGAAGGCAAGAAACAGAGGAAATAATGGTGAGCAAGGGTCTCTGGAAGAAGAGATAGCCAATCTTATAGAAAGCTTGGATAAGAGCTTAGACGAAAACAAAGCACTAGTTATGAAGCTTGAAGCTATACATAAGAAGAACAGAGAATTGGAAGGGGAGGTGATTTCCTTAAAAATGTCCACTTCAGACCTCAATTGTAAAAATGCAAAACTTGAGCTGGACATAAAACATCTAAGGATGGAGAGAAGGACCTCCCTTCTCGAAGATCCTGAGGACAAAACATTGAAAATCAAGAAGTTAGAAAATTCCATTACGGAATCCTCTAAGCTGATTACAGACTACAAGAAAAGACTATACAGCATATCCAGAGAAAAGGAGGAAACCGAAAAAATGTTAGAATCTATCAAAAAGCAAAATAGAGAAATAAGAAATGAAATGTCGAGGATTTCAAGAGAGTGTTCCCAAATTGACGCAGAAAACAAAAGGCTGAATGGATTGCTTAAGGCCATTCAAAATGGAGATTCAGAAGGAGATTCGGACCTTTCTATACAATTGGAAAGATATAGAGGTCTCCTTCGCTGTTCTCTTTGTGACACACGCTTCAAAAATACAGCAATCGTCAAATGCATGCATTGCTTCTGTGAGGAATGCATAAGCTCCAGGATAAGAATGAGAGACAGGAAGTGTCCCTCCTGTAACGAGCCCTTTTCACCTAATGACGTGAAGAAGATTTATCTATAGAGGTCTTAACGCTCCTTTTATGAATCCTTCTTTTGATATCCACATTTATGTATTCTTGACAGGAACATGTGACTGGTTCGAATATCGATGGCCTGTAGAAGTCAAAATAAACAGAATTATATTTCAAAGGATTCCATGGGCTAATTGTAACAAGCATTCCCCGCAGGTATACCTTATGCCAGAAGATACCTCAAGTTTATTCATCAATTTTATCCTACAGCTTTATACTTCAAAACACAATCAACGCCTAATCTCATTAATTGGCATAATTGAAGATTTTGTGGATCTTATATCATCCAATAGGATCTTAAGTCTTTTATACTCTTTTGTTTTTAGTACAATGTCTTCTTCGCCTATGGAAACAATAGCTCCTACAAACTCTTCTCTTTTTATTCGAGCTTTGATTTTATCTCCTTTGGTAAATACACAGCCCTTTATATTTAGCGCATTATTTTCAATAAAAACATCAAGATCTTTTTCACCTCCTAATATTCTCCTTAAATCCTTAGCTGTCTCATCTACTGCAGTATAAAGTATCTCATCCACATCTAGCGTCGTGGACCTCCTTCTTCTTTTAGTACTCTCCACCATGCTCTTCTGATCTTCTGCAGAAATAAAATCCAGCTCATTTTCCAACTCATACATCCTTTTTACAAAGTCCTTATATATCTCTGCACTTCTTTTCTTCTCCTCCACTCTCTTTCTAAGACTATCCTTTAGGCCTTCTACATGTCCTGATGGAAAAGATAAACCCATTTCCCTTTTGATTAGATCAAGGGGTTTGCTTTAAATTAAAAATAGGTATTGAGTAGAGCTCTGGGCTTGTCTCTTAAAACCAAAGGTTGAATAAAGTATTTACTTTCCATCGAGAATTTCCTCTAATTCTTCTTTGGGCTTATAGCAGTGATCTCTAAAGAAGGAAGTCATCCTATCGAAAAAATTTTGGAAATCAAACTTGATTTTGCTTTGAACAAACCTCTCATAATAGTAGAGATTGAGCAACAATTGGTTTCCCCCTGTTCCAAATCTGCGGTTTTCAGATATAAATATTCTGCAGAACTCCTTGAGCAATTTCTCGTTGTAGATAGAAAACATCCTCTTCCCAAACTCTCCATCCAGATTAAACGTCTCCTCAGCATCTTTTATTATCTTCTTAATCCATTTCTCAGGCCTTCCAATAACCTTGGAGTCACTTGTGTAGTCGTCCTCTACTAAATCGAGTATCAAAGCTCTTATTTGAAGTATTTTATGTTCTAGAACATCATTCATTATGGCGTTAACCTCATCTCCCCCATCTATAGCATACAAGTCACCCAGAAGATTAAGCTTAGACCTCTTGACTTCTTTATCATCAAGAAGAACGTTCTTTGATACCCGAATATAATGCTTAATGAGTGCTTCCTTGTCTTCGCCCTCAAATTCATCCATTATCTTTCGCACCTTTTCTAAGTAAATACTCATTTTGTTTGGGACTACAAATCGCCCATCTTATTCCTCTTCCTGGCTATAGGGCCAATTTACCTCTAAACTCTGAAAATCCCCATCTCAGGCCCTATCTTTGAATGAAAACAATATTTAAAGAAGCCTTAGAACTTAATGTAGATACATTGAGTATTAAAAATAAAAATGTTCCCACCCCCAATGTCATGTAAGTGAAGTTAAACATTAGAGCTAATTTTAGTCAACCTTCTGCACGTTGTTAAGCCTTTGGTGCCTTACATCCCCGATGTTCAGTCTCCATCTAGGACAATTACTTTCCACGAAAGATTTATCTGGACAACACTTGCAATCTTGATATATTTGGTCTCATCCCAGGTCCCTTTGTTTGGAATAATCTCGAATGATGCAGCAGATCCTTTGCAATGGATGAGAGCAATGATGGCATCCAACAGAGGAACACTTATGGACCTTGGAACAAGCCCTGTGGTCACATCTAGCCTTATAATGCAATTCCTAACCATGTCTGAGATATTGAAGGTTGATTGGTCCATTAAAGAGGATAAGAATCTACACAATGCAACACAGAGGCTTATATCACTTATAATGACAGTTGGGCAAGCGTTCGTGCAAGTGTACACAGGATTCTACGGCAGTCCAAAGAGCCTTGGAACGATCTATTGCCTCCTCCTTGTTATGCAGCTAATCTTTTCAGGTGTCATAATAATACTCTTGGATGAGCTACTTCAGAAGGGATATGGCCTTGGAAATGGAGTCAATCTGTTTATTGCAACAAATGTCTGCGAAAGTATTGTTTGGAAAGCTTTCAGCCCAAAGGTGCTTTTCACTGGACGGGGTATAGAATTCGAAGGGTCGGTGATTGCATTATTCCATCTTCTAGTTGTAAGAAAAAACAAATTTGCAGCAATATACGAAGCTTTCTTCAGGCAAAATCTTCCAAACTTATTTTCACTACTTTCGACTGTTCTTCTGTTTACACTTGTAATATACCTTCAGGGCATAAGAGTTGAGCTTCCAACTGAGTCTTCACAAGTTAGGGGGCATGTGGCCAAATTCCCTATAAAGCTGCTTTATACATCTACTATGCCCATCATCGCTCAGAACTACATAGTCGGACATATTTCATCCATTTCTTCATTCCTCTACAGGAGATGGCCTCAGAATCTAGTTGTCAAAATCCTTGGGGTCTGGAATACATCAAAGGGGGGAAGATACATGCCTGTAAGTGGAATCAGTTATTATATCACATCTCCAGAATCCATTCTTGAGGGCTTAAGAGATCCTCTGCGATTTTTTGCCTATCTCTCTATCATGCTTTTAACATCAGCCATTCTTAGCACGTCATGGCTTGAACTGAATGAGCTATCTCCAGAAAAGGCTGCACAGAAACTCAAGGAGTCAAGGATGAGATTGAAAGGAGTAAGAGAGGCGAGCACGGCCACCGTTCTTTCTAGATATATCCCGACTGCAGCATTTCTTGGTGGAATTCTTACTTCCATGGTTGTGATACTGTCCAATCTTTTTGATGCCATTGGAAGCGGTACAAACATTTTCCTGGCCACCTCGATTGTAAATCAGTACTTGGATATGTTTGCCAAAGAAACAACCCAGAAAAACAGTGAAATAGGTTTTATCGAGTAAAATTATTTTCGTGGCCAGAGAGCTCCTTTTTTGTGATAATAAAAATTTACCTTTAATTCGCAGGATGATAGCAATGGGACTAGAAGGAAGTGCTAACAAACTAGGCATAGGCATAATGAAAGATAATACAATACTAGCAAATGAAAGATTCACATATGCACCTCCTCCAGGCGAAGGGTTTATCCCTGCAAAAACTGCCGAGCACCATCGCTCCAAGATCCTGGATCTTATAGCCATATCATTGGAGAAGGCTGCAATATGCCTTAGCGATGTTGATGTATTCTGTTATACAAAGGGGCCAGGGATGGGCTTGCCCTTAGCCGTAGTTGCTACTGTTGCTCGTACATTGAGTCTGTATTGCAACAAACCGCTCATTCCTGTAAACCACTGTATAGCTCACATAGAAATGGGAAGGTTCATGACTAAAGCAGAAAACCCTGTCGTTTTATATGCTAGTGGGGGAAATACCCAGATCATAGCATATCACAATAAAAGATATAGGATATTTGGAGAAACATTGGACATAGCTGTTGGGAATTGTATAGATAGATTCGCTAGGGCACTCAGGTTGCCAAACTTTCCTGCGCCAGGACTCAGTGTAGAGAGATATGCAAAGCTTGGAAAAAATTATATCGAGCTTCCTTATGTCGTGAAGGGAATGGATGTTTCTTTCTCTGGAATTCTATCGAATATAAAAAGCAAGATTGTAGAGAATGATCAGATGAAGTATGATCTATGCTACTCTCTGCAGGAAACAATCTTTTCGGCATTGGTTGAAGTCACTGAAAGAGCAATGGCTTTCAGCAATTCCAAAGAGGTTTTGATTGTTGGCGGTGTTGGTTGCAATCTAAGGCTTCAAGAGATGATGAGTATAATGGCAAAAGAGCGTGGAGGAATATCTTATGGAATGGACGAGAGGTTTTGCATAGATAATGGGCTAATGATTGCATATGCAGGGATGCTTATGGCTAAAAGTGGGTCTTCTTTTAACCTGGATGAATGCTTTGTTACGCAGAGATATAGAACAGATTCGGTAGAAGTGGCTTGGAGAGATGACTAGAGCAAAATAAACCATAACATAATAATAATTTTACAACCTATGCCTTCTAATCTTTTTAGGGAGCTCGGAGAATTCTTCATGATCCTCTGAAGATCCATCCCATTTCTCAAACCTATCATAAAGGTCTTCGTCCAAACCAAGACTGCATCTAGTCGTGAATCCTGACTTCAGCCCTAACATGCTAGAAAAGCTATGTTCAAGCTCATTCCTTTCCCCTCCTTTTGTTTCGCTAGTGATGTCACTATGGACAAGATGCTTTCTACCACTAAGAATTGCACTTCTATCCCTATAGTAGTTCCCTGCCTCCTCAAGAATTACTTGCGGATTTATATCCGAGCAACAATATATATACTCTGTCTTTGTGCTGAGATGTCTATAAAATAAAACATACTGACTAGTGCAATCCCTGAGCATACTTGAAGGATGAATCTTACATACTCGAAAGTTGCTTAGACAAATATATTTTTTGTCCTTTTTCCTTGCTATATTGTAATATATTGAAGATACTATACATCTTTGAATTCTACTTGGAGATCTCGAGTTGGATATTTTTACGCCTTTTCCTTGAAGAGTCATTAGTATTGTCTTTTTGGTTTCCATTGCTTTTTTCAACGCCTCCTCATTAATCTTCATTCGACTGCACCATTCATTTCTATTCTTCTGCATCATAAACTCATTGAAGATATTCAGGAGAGTCATGAAATCACAGGCCTGATCGCATAGAGGCGACGACTTGTCAAATCCCTCAAAAAAAACATTGTAAACGCTAAGCATACTGACTATAGTTGCTATTTCATCAACAACTCCATACCTTGGGGAATTCAAAACCATTCTTGCTAGCGGTGGTTCTAGCCTTAGCTCGCTCATTTCTTTTCCATCCTTGGTTAGGAGGCCCTTGCGGCATACAGCTCCTAAGCGATAGAGAAGAAGTAGAGCATCTTGAATCAGCTCGGGGGAGGGACTATCAATAAAATCAAACTCAAATATGTCTCCTACACCATGCCTTAAGAGAAGAAGGACAACTTCGTGTATGTTAGTTCTTTGGATTTCCGGAACGGGTGATGGGAGTAGATCATTCTCATAGGTGCTTGATGTGTACATCCGATAGCATACACCCGGCCTTGTTCTTCCGGCACGGCCTGCCCTTTGGTCTGCATTTGCCCTACTCACTGGAACAGTCACCAAAGACTCTCCTGTATCATAATTGTAGACACTTATCTTCTGGAGCCCGGTGTCTATAACATACCCAATGTTTGGGATGGTCAAAGATGTTTCTGCTATGTTTGTAGAAACAATGCATTTCCTTATATTCCTCTCTACCTTGAACACCTTGCTCTGCATTTCCTCAGAAAGCTGGCTGTAAAACGGAAAAGCCTTAAGATCTGCATCTTCATCTTCCCCTTTTCCTTCACTGAGGCATTTGTTTCTAGCCCAATAATTCACTATTCCCACAACTCCCTCCACATCGTTTCTTCCTGTCATGAAGACTAGAATGTCTCCTTCTTCACAGCTTTCATGGATATGAAGGATCTTCTTAACTGTCCATTCAACATAGTCGTCAACATTCATGCTTAAATATTGGATATCCACTGGATATGTTCTGCCTTCAATGTTGAAAGTCGAACATCCAAAATAATCACAGAACTTCTGAGCTTCTATTGTAGCGCTCATTACTATAAGCTTCAGATCATCCCTTTTCTTCAAAGCTGACTTTAGTAATCCCATTGTGATGTCTAGATTTGCACTCCTCTCATGTGCCTCATCTAGTATCACTACAGAATACTTTCTAAGTAGGCTATCTCCCAGTAATTCCTGAAGAAAAATCCCCTCTGTCATGTATCTTATTTTTGTCTTCTGAGTCGTTGTATTATCAAATCTTATGGAATATCCTACCACAGATCCCATATCTCTTTCTAAAGTAGAAGCCAAACTAGTCACTGCCGCTCTTCTAGGTTGTGTACACCCTATGATCCCTTTATCTCCATACCCTTCCAGATATAGATATCTCGGCACCTGTGTACTCTTTCCGGATCCCGCCTCTCCTACTAAAACTGTTACTTGGTGCTTTCTTATAAACTCCATTAGGCCATGTTTGAAGCCCTCAATTGGAAGCTTCCTCAGCACTCTTTTGCCAATTCCTCCCTTTATAGATGGTATCGTACAGCTACGGGGTTGCTCGTTTAGGAATATGCTTCCCTTCTTGGCTATCGCACTTATTTCCGTGCCTGGTTTCTCTACCTCCACTTTGTTCTGAAAAGTAGAATCGGCCATTTTGTTTCCTGGAAACTCATTCAAATCCTCGTTATACACCAAATCTGGAACCAAGCTAGTCTCTTCATCAGAATACGTTTCCTCCACACTTAGCCCAGCCGCCTTCATCTTCCGAAGCTCCCACCTCCTAATATCTCTAGACTTGTTGTATCTCATAAGCTTGGGTATGAAAATCGTAATCCAAAAAGGTCATGCATGTTTAATATCTCTCAACCATTCGGAAGCAAATAGAATGCTTCAATCTTCATTCTTTTTTACTTAAAACTCCAGGAATACTCTTATTCCCAGCGCTTTTTCTATTTGCATACATAGATGTAACATTCATGTCTAACCCACCTTTGGTTGGAATCCCCATTCCCATCTTCGGCTTTGGTATTTCTCTAGGCTTTAGCACCGGACTATCTCCTTTCTTACTTTCATTGGAAGTTCCTCCCACCCACTTCTTCTCCACAGGGTCATATCGGAAGTCGTCATCAATATCAATCTTTGCTTTATGAACAGGTTCCTTCTTAAACACATTCAAGAACCCAAAGAATGACCCACTTTTTTTCTGTTCCTTTTTCTTTGTTCCCGGATCGGAAGGTTCATCGTCAATAAACCTAGAAAGAAATAAGCTTGTATCGTCTTCGCTTCTAACTTCCTCTTCTCTTTTATTGCCTTCGAAGAAGTCTGCAAAGCTCTTTGATTGCTTTGTATCCATGTATAAATTATTCCGCTCTTTAATGTCACAAGGCATGCTGTTAACAGATAGTTCCTCATCCTTCGCTTTTGTTTCTCCTTCATCATGTTTCAATAGGATTTCCTCTTGAGGCAGGCTGTATATACCATTCTTTTTAATCTCACTAACCTTCAATATCTGCTCGTATTCACCTGCCGATGGCTTACCACTCTCTTCTACTTTTAATACTTCATTTACTGCTTCTCTCTTTTCAAACTTAGCATCTATTCCAATCACTTTACTATCTGAGATAGATAGCATTGCATCGCTTTTACTGCTCAAGCTAGGAATCCTAGACCCAAGATCACATCTGGAGGCAAGTTCCTGGCTAGTGGCCTCTAAGGACACGTCCGAAGAGACAGGAGCCTCAATCTTCTTAGGATCATCCTCAAGACTATCCACATTAAGAATCTTTTTGATTCCAAAGTCAAAGACACTCTTAAGACCAAAAGACCATCTAGTCTCAAACACAGAGTCAAGATCTCCCCCAAGCTCCTTTCTAAAGCACTTTCTATTTGCTTTGAAGTACTCCTCCGCCTTCGTTCTGTCAAACTCTATTCCAGTTGAAACAAACTCATACTTAAGAATGTCAATGTCTTTTACACTTCTACCAGTATACTCGACATAACAAAGGATATTGAGTACCTCAAAATTCTTGCTAAACATCCATAGGTACTTATTGATATCAATAACCCCAAGGAAGTACGACGCCAATACCACAAACAACGCATCAGGAACGCTAACACCAAAGACCTGCATTATAAAGTCATTATTAACATCCGCATTCCTGGTGCTTAAAACTTCTCTAATGTATTTTTTCCAATCTCCATGAAACTTAAAAGGACACCTTGAAAACCCAAGTGCAGAGGATATCAACTGAGCGTAGGGGCTGTCACAGTACTTCTCCAAGAACCTATTTCCAATGTCTTTTGTCCATTTCGATAGCAGAATCCCAGCCTCCCATATCTCATTTTCAATTGCATATTCAAGAGCCTTGTCCGGATCCTCCATGCATAACCCTATAAGCTTATTCATATTCTCTGCACTAACAGACCTATTAATATCCCTACTGCAATAAGCCGGCCTTGAAGTAGAAACAATGCTAGTAATACTGTCTATAGACGGTGTTTTCAATTGGATCAGTTCATAAACATGCTGATATCTATCATCCCTGTTATTTCGACTTGCGATAAAATTAGAAGGCTTAATGTCTGGAAGAACGTAATCAAGCCTGTACCACTGAGAAATATTTATGTAATTCTGAATTGCCTCTCCTTGCATATTGAATCTTTTTTGAGAAGACATAAAAACAGTAAGTAGGCTTCCACATACAAATCGTGCTAAGGGCTTAGGTTTCATGGGATCCATCTTGGAGTTCAGGGGTTTTAATGGAGGCTTAGTAACTGAGTCCTCAGAATCAGGCTTTTCATGCTCCATGCTATCTTCTTGCTCTTCCTCATCTTTTTTAACGTGCTCCTCTGCTACATAAGATGCATGTTTCAATGAATCTGTTGTGCTTTTGAAATCATCTTCATCGTTAGAAGGTCCCTTCTCTATGTTCATATTGGTCACTTCCCCTACTATAAACTCTTCGTCATCATCATCATCCCAAAGAAAATCCATTTCATCCACAGAAGACACTTTTGGCCCTGCCTCGCTTAAGATCCCAGAAGTAGTGTTTACTTCTGATTTCAACCCCGTGCCTTTATCATGGGTATTTTCTACCTCATCATTACCTTTATCATCCTCAGGCTCTTCCTCTCCAAGAGACTTATCTTTCTCTTCTTCCCTATAGGCTTGAACCTCTTCTATGTTCTCATCCTTTCTCTTATCCCTGCCACTTTCCTGAAAATCATTCATTCTTTCACAAACAACTTCTTCAGAATTCTCCTCCGGTGCATCCTTCTTGCTTTCATCAGAGCCTTCGACCTTTTGGATTCCATCCTTAATTTCAGGTCTCGGACACTCAACATTCCTCTTGGGCTTGAAAAGCAGACCTATCTCAGACTCATACTCACTATCACTCTCGCTTAAGATCTTCCAAAAGTCGTCGTCGTCCTTACCAGACCCATTGTTTTTCATGGACTAAAATTTGGCCCCATTTTTAAAGATCCTTCAGACCTCAAATAAGTCACTTAGTTACCAAAACAAACCTTTAATTCTAGTATCTAAACAAGTTGTTAGTGACATAATTTAAAGCCCACCTCACTAGCAGCACCTTCTTCCCTTTACAAATCTTATGTTTTCAGGCCTAACAGTACTTTCATCCTCCATGGGGTTTTCCAAGTCCTCTTCAATAAGCCTATCAACAGCCCTGACAAGGTCCTCAATCCCTTCATGCTTCATAGCACACGTCTCAACATACTCACCCCCGTGTTTCTTGGCCTTTCTGGTTCCCACCTCTTTATACCACCCCCGTGTTTCTTCATCGGCAAGATCTCTCTTGTTTCCCACCACTAGGATCCTGGCCTTACTCCCAAGGCTTTCACTAGTCTTGGAAAGCGTATTAATCCAATGATCTATCCTTTCAAATGAGGACTTGTCCTTCATATCAAAGACGATGATTGCTAAGAAGGAGTTCCTTGTATAGTTCGGTATAATCGAATTGAATCTTTCTTGGCCTGCAGTATCCCATAACTGAAGACGAACCCTATGGCCGCTAACAACAATAGTTGTACTAACGAAATCTAATCCAATCGTGGGCCCATACGACCTCTGCACCTCCTGATGTAAATACTGGGACATTAAGGTGGTCTTTCCAACGTTAGAGCTCCCTAGAAACACTATTTTGTAGGTCGACCTCATTTGAATCCCTGCCCTTTTTGTTTATTTTTATACATCCACACAAATACAGAAGGCCCTATGCTTTGTTTTGGAAATTCGTTAGATGTTTAGGATGAGGTACTTCATATTTTCGTTTGTTAACCTGTGCCGCAAGATCTATCCCCAACCCCGCCAATGTTTCTGAAGAAACTTCTTGCCATGGCAACGAAGAATGAAACACTGGTACACACTACAAGCACATATACAATGTACGACACCACCTTCGAAAATAAAAATGCTACAAAGCTTGTCTTTACACAAACGCTGGAAGCCTATTCGTTTTTGAAGAAGATAAAGCATGATACAATAATCGGTATTTATAAGCTGAATGTAGAAAAGAAATACCTGGTGACAAGAAGATTATTTCCCTTTTACTCTGTGTTCAAGAAAGAAGCCAAGGAATTCAACAAATACATATCTCTCAAAATAGCACAGGCGATAATGTTCCTCCATGACCAATGCAATATAGTCCACAGAAACGTTGTGGCAGACTCTCTATTCTTCAATGAGGAAGGAGGGATAGTCCTTGGAGGATTTGAGAAGAGTAGAAAAAGCAACACATTTGATGAAGACGGCATAATGTTCAGTAATCTTGTGAGTGAATTGGTAGGGACCAATACGAATCTTCTAGACTTTGTCAAAAACGGGGGATTCTGCTCCGACATATTCTTTGACCTGGAAATAGCATTCTTTGGCTACAAATCTTTTACCACCGAGCAGAAACTGGACTTCGTTTCCAAAATGAGAAGGGAGAAGAATGAGTTTGTGGATATTCACAAAAGGAGAATATCTTGGATGGTTCTTGGAGATATAAGTTCGGATGCTCCAAAGGACTTTAAGATACTGGCTGTTGACTTCATCCTGTGTTTCGATGTCCCTGACATGGAGGAGTTTTTGCCTCCCTTGTTTTCGATACTAGATACAGGTATAAGGTTCTATCTCCTCAGAAACTCTGAAAAATACATAGGCAAGGTTTCCTCCCTGGATCCTGTAATAAAAAGCCTATCGCTTGGCATTAAATGTAAAGACAAGCAACTTAGAGAAGAAACAATTGTGTTTATTAAAGAGAACATACCTATGATATCCCAGAGGCAACAATCTGAGATATTGGAGACTATGTACGGATATGTATCGGACGAACAAGGAATACAGTCCGTTCTTAGATTTCTCCATGATGTAAAACCTGTCTTCAAGAAGTCAGATGTTGTCTATAGAATCCTCTGTAAATACTTGATTCAATCCAAATCAAAGGTGCAGGTCCTTTGTACAATGGAGATCTTTTATGAAACTTTTGACAACTTTAAGATGACCACGGAGCTTTTGCCTCTTCTTTGTGGGTATCTATCTAATAGGCATGCCCAACCTGCAGTGTTTTCACTCATAGAAAAGATCCTTGTCCATCTCAAGGAGCATAAGACAGAGATAATAGACAAAGAGTGGAGAATCGGTAGCATTAAGAACATTTTCAAGCCAAAGTCTTCTCTGCAACAGGAGGTTATATATGGCGAAAAGGGAGAAGCACAGCCAGCCAAGATACAAAGTGAATCGGACAAGGAGTGTAAAGAGCATAAGGATCCAAATGATGAATGGGATGATCCATGGTGATAGAAAACCCTAATCCCACAAGAGAATAAATATACAAGTTGAATTTATTGTGTACAAACCCAAGCCAGACGCCTGGTGGTAGTGTGTTTTCCTTGGTTTACAATCTGATAGTTCTAACCCTCTTCGTCGTGCATCCTAGCATACTTTGAAAGGCAAATGAGAGGCATCTTGCCTTCTTCACTATTCCATCCCTGCTCGAGTATTCTTTTCTGCTCATCATTGTATCCAAAGTGATTAAATAGCTCGCTTACAAAAGGCATGTTAGACTTTATGAGTCTTTGCGGATAGGTCTTCAAGGGGCCCAGGAATAGTGTTGCTATTCTGTCTTCATGTCTAACATAATGTTTAACACATAATTTGTAAGCAATTGGAAACCTTTCTGAGTCAAATGTCTGCGTGCTTTTGTGAAGATAATAATGTTCAAAGAGAGGCCCTCCGCAGAATGAACACTCTTGTACAGACAGGAGATATCCTATGAGTGACCTATGTATATTCCTTCGGACTCTCAGATTGTTTCTTACCAAATGCCTGGAGCAGGTTTCCTTGAGCGTGATGTCTCCGATGCATTCAATCGAGTCCTTAGAAGTAAAGTCACAGGATGAGGCCGTTAGCTCTATCAGAAAAGGAAGCTTCAGAATTTCCAGAGGGATGTTTTGAATCTTGTTATTGGAGATATTTAAGTATTTCAGCCCATAAAGCCTTCCTATCACTGGAGGAAGAACAGTAAATAAATTATCGTCTATATGGAGTGCGTTGAGGGCTTTCAGTGCTGAGATTCCTCTTGGAAGGGTGACCAGCAAGTTCTGAGACAGATTGAGCTCTCTAAGGTTCTTAAGCTGCCCGATTTCATCAGGTAGCTTTTGGATTCTGTTTTTTGAAAGTACCAAGACCTTAAGATTTGTTAAACATCCTATTTGCTGCGGAAGTCTTGTTAGATAATTACAGCATGCCTGTAAAACCTTCAAGTCCTGGATTTCTCCTATGCCTTCCGTTATCTCCACAACAAACTGTCTGCACATATACACCTGATTTTTGTCTTCTTTTAGGTTGTGGCGTATTACAGTCATTCTCTCCCCGCTAGCTAATATTTCCCGGGCAGTTTCCTCCCTGTTAACAACATTATGGTATATGTCTGCTTCCTTTCCCGTTATCTCTTCTGGCCTGGGAGACAGAGGAAGGTGCTTTAAAGCCAGTTTTTCAAAGCTGGCAAGTGAGCTTGCTAGATGAACACTTGGATAAGTCTCCAAAGACTTCGACACTTTATATGGGAACACATGGTCCTCAAGGTTGTATAGCCTTAGAACCCCAGGGGCGCTTGGATTTGATTTAGCAATGATCGGGTCCTTTCTTATATTACTAGCTGCATTCCCCATGCCTTCCGTTACTCCTTCTGAATTTAACGTTGTATTGTTTGATATCCTTGACACAATAAGTTTCTAGTTCTCAAATGTGACTTGCAACCTAGAAACAAGTTTCACCATCTCCATATTCAGGATGCAACAAGACTCATTTGCCTAGGATACGGAGTGCAGACATTGTTATCTCAACGGAGAAAAGAAAATACATTTATTTGTTAATTTGAAACAATCGTTGATATAGAAAAAATAAAAAGAGATTGAAACACTGCAAATAATGACAGAGGTTACTAGTGCCGATTATTCCAAGCAAGGATACCATGAAATACCAAAGATGGCGTATACCACACCCATCAATTGGCTTATACTCTCAGATAACAAAATAAGGGAAGTACCTGAAAGCATAAAGGAGCTCAAAACTCTCAGCAGGCTTGCATTAAATGATAACAGAATCGAAGAAATACACCCCGGCATAGGCTCCCTTGTGGGTCTCACCTGGATAGATCTGACTAGAAATCGACTTAGAGCATTACCTGACGAAATGGAAAATCTAAAGAGGGTCTCGGGGCTTGGCCTAAGCGAAAACAACTTCTCTGAAATCCCAAAGTGTATATTCAAGATGACAAACCTTCGGAAGTTCGGGTTTTTCTCAAACAAGATCAGAGCCATTCCAAAGGACATCAAGTTTCTTATAAACTTGATCAAAATAGATTTATCTAACAATGAGATTTCCTCACTTCCAGATGAGTTCTGCGAGTTAAGGAATCTAAATTGGCTGAACTTGTCCAACAATAAGTTACAAAAGCTTCCGGACGGGATCAACAATTTGGTGCGATTGGAGGAGCTTGGGCTTGGAGCAAACAACCTTACAGAGCTACCGGACATGAGCAACCTGAAGAAACTGAGAATACTTCCAGTCTTCAAGAACCAGCTCACACAAGTCAATCAAAGTATAGCTTGCCTCAATAGTATTGAGAAGCTCGACTTCAGTGATAACAACATCACAGAGTTTCCTGGGCATGTAATAGGTATTCAAACTCTAAGATACTTGAATCTGAAGTCAAACAAGATCTCGAAGATAGACCCAAGCACGTTCAAGAACCGAGTATCATCTGTCTCAATAATAGACGTGAGCGACAACCTTCTTAGTTGCATCCCTCTAAAGTTTTTCAAGACATTCTCAAATGTAACTGTAATAAGAGTAGGAGAAAATCCATTTGTCTACCATGAGAGTAGGCCTGCTCCCAGCCCAGGCTTGACAGAGTTATGCTACAACAAATGTCTGAATATGCAGTATAAATGTGAAGGATGGATTAGAAAACGATATCCTGATGTAAAAAACTGCGATGCTTGTAACAGACTGTTTACTACACAGCCACATCTAGGATATAGCCTTAGCTCTGTTGGAGATGGAAGTACCTTTGTTATTGAAAAGATGCTATGTTCTTATGATTGTTACAGAAATGAATATAAATAAAGATTTAATGCACTCTTACACTGGCCATATTGCCCGTCCTGAAGAAATCATGCCCAATACATCCTCAGAAATCGGATAGAATTCATGCAGATTGAACTTTTCATCAACCATCTCTCCCACCCGAGTGCTAAGGACCACCTCACATATAAAAAACAACGTCTTGTCATTCTTTTTGATTACCACTTTTCCCTCGTCTATCCTGTGAGGTTCCTTATTCAACGACATGGTCTTAAGCTTGGAGCATACTGTATAGAATTTGTTGAATGTACTCTGATCGACTTTCATTGAATATGTCTCATAGATCTGCTTGATTTTATGCTCATTACTGGAGCTTGCACATATAAGGCAAATAGAGGAGATAAAGAAGCCTATGTTCTTTATGTTCACCTGCCCAGTGTTGAGAAAGTATATCAGGGATCCAACAAGTGTTTTGCTTCTAACAATCTTTTCCTTCAAGTCCTCATCTAGATTGATCTCCATAAAGTATTCAACAAATTCCTGAAGCAATCTTTTATCGTTGTATGCTAACTGGACTTCAACATATTCTTCGCTGCTACCTCTATACTCCAGAAGTAAGGGAAGAAGCACATCTACCGGTATTTTCATGTGAGACAAGAAATACAGCACTGGAAATGTGGTCTCAAAGCTTAGTATCTGACTGACAAAGCACGAAGAGTGCTTTGAATGAGCATAGATTAGAAGCTCTGCAGTTGACCTTGGACAGAGGGTGGGCTTCTTCTCAGTAAGATAGGGCCTCACCGCGCTTACTATCATCAATATTTCCTTAATATTGCTACTGGCTAATGCTCTATTTATCAGCAGATCTGCATACTCGTCCAGGTCATCTCTTCCAAGAAGATACACTAAAGCAGATGGAATATCTGTTTCTATAAGCTCAAAAGTTCTTTCCTTAGGAAGTTTCCCCAAGAAAAAGTATTTGAGGTAGAACCACCTTCTTTCTCTGCATTCAGGAAGTTTTGCATTTTCCTTTTTAATTCTCTCAGAGCTTAGCTCCAGAAAAGTGGCTGTCCCCTTCAAGGATTTTATATGGAAATAGAACTCCCACGGCAGGTTACATTCATTCAGTAGGTCAATGTATTCCTTTCTCTGATTAGTAAAAACGCCTTTAAGGGCAAACTTAATGAACTTTAAGAGACATTCCACCTCACGACTTGTCCTTTTAGAGTTGTTCTCCTTGTTTTCCTTTGAACTTTCTGCAATCCCGATCAAAGAATCCTTGTAAGTCAGCATCCCAGACCTGAATATGTTGAAAACAACGGTTCTGACCCTATGACTTGTATCAAGAATCCTTTCATAGACGTCCAGTGAATGCTCGACAATGTCTTCAAAGGTAATCCTTTCTAATAATGTTATACGAACATTCTCGTCATAGTCGTTAGCAATTCTATGAAATATTTCATCATGTCTTGGCCTGCAGTTCTCGGCTAGTATCTTAATTATTCTCTTGTCTCTGTCTCCAATATAAAAATGGCAAAGCTTCTCAAAGTTCTTTTCAGACATTGCTGCAGTCAAGTACTTCAGTTTGCCTTGCCCTCTGATGTTTCTTACACATAGATGCTCTTTTAAAGAGAAGCTTGAATACACATCTGCATACACTTTGTCCTCGAAACTTTCCATTATTATAGTAACTGCAGGCATTGATATCTCTTTTGTAACTTCAATTATGCTGTTGGATGCAGGATCTTTAGGTATATGGAGGAGCACAGTCCTGACCACTTCTCTCACAATATCTTCGGCTCCCTCCTCTATCAATATAATAATAATCTCTTTCAGATACTTCTTTGCAGTCCCATTAACTACCTCTATCAGTCCGGCCAGTTTGGAGATCAAGATCTTGTCCGTTAGAAGACTAGGGATTCTATATGTAATAAACGTTTCCAGATTTATCTTTTCCTTTGGAAGAATATCTATGAGCAACCTGAAGAATCTATGCTTTTCTTCTCTACTTAGGAAGCATTTGGGAGCATTTATCCTTAGCACTTCAATGATACCGAGTAATGTGCTCGGAATTTCTCTCTGAAGCTCTATATTCCTCAACAGATATGCCAAGACATCTTCCTCAATGCAAGACCCTTGCGGGGTTTCCTTTAGTTTTAAATACACTTCAAATGCTTTGCTTTGTACTTCCACCTTTTTTGTTCTCTTTAGACTCTTCATCGGGGGCTGATGCAGCCATTCAAATCATTTATTACGCTACCTAACCCCAATCCAGGTAGATGGCAAACCTCGAAGACTTGAAAAGGCTCTACGACACATTCTCCTCTTCGGGTGCTTCCATATATCTCAGAGAGAAAGAAATAGTTGAGATAAGGTCATTTTTACATTCTAGGAAACCTATTCTTCACATTTGCGGAAGTCCAGGAACCGGGAAGACACATGTTACCACTCATGCCATAGAAGGGCCCTTTCTTTATGTAAACTATTATAACGAGAATGATATTCTTACAAAAATAAGGAACAGCAGTGCTCCTTTAGTGATTATTGATGAGTTTGATAAGTACTATAATGAAAAAAGAAATGAATGTCTACAGGCCATGTATCATTTAAAGGATAGGCAGAAGCTTATAACAATTTCCAATGATCTTCGGATGTCTGGTGATGTTCTGTTTTTCAAACCATATACTTCATCTGACATGGAGAAGATTCTGACTTATAAAATCTCAAAGGAGACTACATCGCGTGTTTTGAGTCCTGTAGCTATAAAGATCATATCAAAGAGGATAGGACCTTCCGGAGATCTAAGACAGCTGTTCAGATACGTCCAAGAGATTGTGGGGAGGAAAATAATAGAAGGGGGATCCGCGGAAATAGGCCCAAAGGATGTATCTCCTGAAAAAGAAAACAGAGAAGAGGGCCCGAACAATATACATCACAGTATCATTAGCTCGATTATTGTCAAGAATAAGAGGGCCTCAAGAATGGAAGTGTACTCAAAATATCTCAGAGAATGCCAGGAGATGAGAATTCCTTTCTATGACAGAACAGACTTTAATATTATATATGACATATACGCTTGATAGCATCCAATGCCTTCTAGATTTAAATGACCATGAGATCCTCAATACAATGATAATCATATGGAACTGGCCAGTGTTCCGTAGAGTATGTCTTGACAAAAGTGATTCCATCTCCAAAAGGCCCCATCAGAAAAAGGGTATAGGGGGGGCCTAATGTGTCTATGAGGTTGTTTATAACCCCTCTGTCATAAGGTGACCTGAGAAAAGGTGATCCTTGGTGCCTACTGATATCTTCTTGCTTAAGTTCTTCAATAAAAGTCATATTCATCAAGGCGAGTCTCAACTGCAAATAGAGGAAAAAAGGTGTCATTATTAGAAACACAAGTGACGACATCCCAGATAGCACTAGAATGTAGTAATCTCTTTTATGCCGAAGATGCCTATCGAAGAGCAGAATTGCTACAAATTCTCCACATACATATGTAAATATGAGTAAGTTGGCCAAGGACGTAAAAAACAGGAACCTTATGAAGTGTCCTTGATTATCGTAGTTCACGCAATTGTTTATCCAGAAGCAGTGGTGGTCCATCTTTTTTACACAGTGTCCACAGGATGAGCAGTGGTGGGCTCTCTCCGGCTTGTAGTTGTTGCATCTTTTACAGAATTTCCTTGCATGATGATTTGCTAGGCTGATTGCTTCTAGATCATATCTGACATGGCCTCTGTAAACTATGGAAAGCGCCAGGTAAATTATTGAGAAAATGCTCGAGAGTAGAAGTAAGGAAAGGTAGGCCCTTTTGAACGCAAATCGGGTGGGGAGGATTATTTCAGATACTGGAACTGTGTATGTGAGCATAAGTGAAGAAATTAGTAACACCATTCTAGAATTCGGTCTTACTTTAACCATCTAAAGGGTTTATTTATTTGCATTTTTAGAATAGGCTGCTGCATGGGAAAGAAGAGTATGAAACCTGCTTCAGAAAAGGTTTGATGCTAAGACATTTCAGATTATCTTGGTGTGAAAACGAATCAGCTCCTTGTAATCATCTGCCCAAAATGGGCCAAGAAGTTCGTATGAGTAGAGTATCTTTTTTCCTTCCCTTATAGCTCGCTTTCTTTCAAGTTTCACAGAAAATAGAATTCCATTTTCAAACTGGCTTTCAGACAGAATGAAGGGTATGCAAAAGGATGATGATATAGGGATGTTGATTATGTAATCAAATACCAGAGCCACTTCTATTCCCTTAACAATAAGGAACGACCCTTCTTCTTCGAATCGGATCTCGTTTCTGACAAGTTCCTTCTTCATTCCGTAACTAGTCTTTAGGTATGAATCAAACAATAAGAAGTCGTTTTTAAGCTTCATGAAGAACCTGATGCTACTCCTTTTATACTCCCTAAATACAGACTTGGCTGCTATCAGGTATTCCGAATACATTTTCTCGAAGAGCTGGGATCCATCATTCTTTGTTTCAACTTCAAAAGGGAATTTGTACATCCTCTTCTCTTGGATCTGGATTTCTGAGTCAGTCACCAAGGCCATCGAAGTAAATATTCCATAACATAACTTTTTCTCTTCATTCTTAGGCTCAGTCTTGGCCTTCAGAAGAAGCTCTTCAAATATGCTGTCCTCCATCAGATCCTGCTTTGATGGAACCTCCTTACAGCTTATCTCATTCTTCTTGTACAGCGATTGTGACAAAACATCAAATGGATTATCACTTATCTTGGACAAAGCATTTATTTTACCATCCATCCCACATCTCCTCTTGGTTCCCTGTCCATTTTTGCCTTTTGCACCAGACCCTAGAACGCCCTCCACGCCCACGTTTAGACTTGTATTTTCCATTTGATTCGAAAGGTTATGTCTAGCTATATCTTCTTTATTGAAAATTTTTACCGAATCCAGAGGCATGCCAGGATTAGTAGGAGAGATACTGGGGGACTATGGGACCATACTACAGAAAATAGGTCTTTTCCTGAGAAAAAGAAATGGAAGCACGATGGAATACATAACTCAGGGCACATCTCTAGCATATTCCCAGGTGATTCACGGCCTTTCTCTGATGATACAGCGCAGGCTTGTAAAGTACTTTCAATATGAAAAGAAAGTCCACTATGTACTTGATACAGACATGGCATATAGAAGGATGTATTTCGGGACTTATTGCAGTCTCGTTGAGGATTTGTTTGGAGAAGAGGTTGCCGAAGGGTTTATGAAGATATTGGTGAATGGATTTACCAAGGTGAATATCTCTTTGGAAAAAAAAGTCGAGGAACTTGTCAGTGCAGGAGTGATTATCTCTATAAGTATGAAGGAGGCAGGCATATTAGTTGCAGAATCAAAAAACCTAGGAGAGCACATGACAAGAGACAGACAAGATAAAGTGAACGAAGAGGTGCACAGGAAGAGCAGGAAAACCGTAGAAAGGGCAAGATTTCATGTCATTGACTTTGATGCCTTGCATGCCATGATGATAAACAATAGACTTCTAGCTCTTGTTAAGAAAAGGTATCTATCAAAGGCTGAAAGGATTTATAAGTCGATTCTCGGACGTAACTTGGTAACTGTGGATGCTATAATAGAAAGCCTCGAGGATGAGGCGGACATCACCAGAGGAGATGTTGTCTCATGCATCAAATACTTTAACAATTGTGGGCTTGTCAGGAAAAGTATGGATTGTACAGAAACCTATTTTAAGGATGAAGACGACATAAGAAAGATTCTTGTTGTCGACACATTAAACAGGATTCTGTCTGAAAACAGCAAAGAAGCACGAAGGATTTTCAACATGATGCTAGAATACAAATCACTAGAAGACAAGGACATTGTAATCAAGTCGCTTGTTCCTTCTCATATTGTCAAGAAAGCAGTTCTTATGCTTCATTCAAACGGATTTATGGTGTTAAAGCATACGGGAGCTGGAGAGTCGAGGCCGGTACTTGAATGGCAAGTGGATATTGATCGTGTATCAAGGATTGTCAGCGAAGAAATCAAGCGAGTACTAGAGGAATCCTGGACACTGATAAACCAAAGATGGGGATATATTGGAAGCAACGGGGATGGCGAGGATGGAGGGAGAAAAGAGCTCGAGCGGATGCTGGGCTTGTCGTTAGATTTTTTTGTTCTTGGGATCCGAAATATAAGCTTCAAATCCGAGATATTTTGAAATTTTTGAAGAAACATTTGGATGTCCCAGAAATAATGATCAAAAGCTTTGAGGAAGCACTTCTTCGGATATCTGAGCTAGAAGAAAAGACAGAAAACCAGCAGATAATAATTGATGCTCTTGTGGCTCATACAAAGAATCTTATGAAAGGTGATAACGGCGTGGCCTTGAAGAAAGATTGTGTAGAGCAGGAAGGGAGCGAGAGTGGCAGAACGGTTGCCCAAGACATGGCGCGGTTTGAACTTAAGAGAGGAGAAGATAGAAAGAGCAGGAGGAGCAGCAAGTCTCTTGAGAAAGAAGTCGAAGATCTATTCAGAAGAGACAAGACATCCAAGCAGTTCAAAGATGCCTTCACGATTGACTCTCTTCTGTCCTACTCCAAGGAGGCACACAGCTTTTCATTAAATGTCAGAACAGAGGTGAGAATGAAGAAGTCATTTCATACGAATGTTAAACAACAAATTGATAAGATCATAAGGCACATGATAGTGAATTTGAACACATATGATCTCAACACGGTTTGCTCAACACTTAACTTGATTTCTGGGGATATAGAGTACCAGCACAAGCTTGTGATTACCCACGACATCGTCCTCTTCATAGATGATTTCTCCAGAATACCGTTTATTGTCTCTGCTCTATTCAATAACCAAGGGATCTATGATGACGTACTAGGAAGCACCATAAAGGAGATCCTATTTCATCAGTGCATGGTTGATAGTGATATAAACAGGAGTCATCCGCACATTGTAGGATACTATAACAAGATAATTGACAATTTTGAACTCCATCCGAAAGAAAAGTCTTTGAAGGATCTCTGTGCCAACTTGATAGGAAACTTCAATGTTTTTGAGGACGGAGGCTTCAACCCTGCAATCTTTCCAAGCATGTATTCTGTAAGGGTTCTATGCCACTATATGGACTGGGACTACACATACAATGAGTTTATATGCTCTGTGCTATATCCAAAACTGAGGGAAACCCGAAATCCTTTGTATGCCATCTACATGTTTACTGCTGTATTTAATGCGCTACGTGTGTTCGGATACATCGAGAGTGTTGAACTTGTATTTAGCAGACTCAAGGAGCTTATGGATGACAGCTCTGATCTCTCTATAGTTTCTTATTTATTTATCAAGCAAGTTGATCCTGAGAGGGCCGACAGATGGTATGAATCACAGAGGGGCAACATTAGACATGTTGACGGAGAGTATCTGAGAAATCTACTGCTGTATTAATGTGGAAATAAAGCTTTGATGTGACTCTGAAGTATAGAAATTTTGTACCCTTAGAAGATGAACAAGGAGGCTTTTGAAAGGCTTCCCCAGGAAAAGAAAAAGATTATAGAAACGGCCTATTTCAGTGCAGTTCGGAAGGAGATATCGGCATCCCAGTTTTTCGGTGTTTGCAAAGAAGCACTGACCAAGGAGCAGTTTGAAAGTTTGTTTTCAAACAACACACCAAACAAGGAGCAGCAGGAGGAGATGAAAACAGAGCATCTTCAAGACATCATACAGTATTCTGGAGTAGACCTGAAGGAAGAGGCCGAGCACATTGTCCGAGAAACGGAGACAAATATTAACTTTGGCGAGTACGATGAAGAGGATGCAAATGATCAAATAGGGAGTTTACTGAATGTGCCACAGTTTAGGGAGTTTATAGCTAGAATTGGGAATTCAAGAAGGGTAGGGGTCAGTGAAGAGTCATTTTTCCTGTTGTTTCAGGTTGTCAGAAGAAAGATACTGGACACTGTGGAGAAGATGGAAGAGTCTAGTAAATGGAGAGTTGAGTACAATTTGTCTGAGTTTATAATAAGGATAAATAATGATCTCAGCAGGCAACTGTGGTGCCTTGAGCAGATAGAAAAAGCTGAACTTGAAAAGTTTACCATTAGGAGAGGAGAAGAAGAAGGAAAGAAAAAGGTAAAGAAGACTATTCAAGAGAGGGAGGACCTGGTCATTAAGAAGAGACTGAGCAACACTGTTGCTCTAGCAGCCCTTGGTGTGCAACAAAAGTCATGGATGAGTGCAGAAGATGTTCGAGTGAACGAAGAAAGCACAGCCTTCAATTCGATTTATTCTCCATTTGATGAGAAAGCGTTGGAAAGAAAGGTAGCAAACAGAACAATAACTATGAAGGATCTTCTGTATGTACTAGAAAGAGACAGGAGATATAACAAGTCCATCTTCACCATTCAGCATTATTTCAGATAAAGAGGTTCTTTCCGTGAGAAATTTTATATCTGCTCTTTGTTTTATAAATGAAATTGCACCAGGGACCAAAAGCAACTGGTGAGAATGGATAAAGAAAGCCTAGAGAAATTTCAAGCGCAGATTTCGATTTTATCAGCTAAAGAGATCGAGAAGACCATGAAGAGGCTGGGCAGGGACGAGTTTGACGTGTTTATAGATGCTTTAGAGAAGTACAACATGGATTTGGACAAAGATCTTGAGTGTGTAAAGAATGATCTGAGACAAAGATTGGAGAATCATAAGATGCTTTTTGAGGATGTTTGGAACATAATTCCAAGTGATGTTAGAAAACATCTAGTAGGGTATTACCGATCGATGGGGAACATTTTGTAGAAAGACCTTTTCCTGTCTGGAATATAGTAAATACTTTCTTGCTTGTATTTTTGGTGTTTGGATGTATTAAAGCCTTGTGAGTAAGCCCTGCAACATCATGGAGGATTATATTGGAACAAGATTACTGTTCGAGACATCTAAGGGAATGATATCAGGGATGCTCAAGGCTGTCGATGAGAATGTTGGAAAGTTGGTTATAGAGGGCGAAGATGGGACAAGGGATGTACTTATTGAGGACATCCAGAGGTTGGAGATTGTGGAAGAGCCTTCCTCTAACATTTCTGTGGAGTCCAAGGCCAAAGAGGATGAGAAGGCCGAAGTGCTCAATCCGTCTATTGGAACAAGTGATAAAAGTACAGTAGAAGCTTCAAGGCTACATTCTGTGAGCCATGTGGGTTTGAGGACAGGCACCGGGCTGATGGCTTCTAGTGAAAGGTATAAGAGTAGCCAAACAGATACAAGCAGAACGATCTATGAAAACGGTGACAATACTCGATCTTCCGGAAAGACAGGGATTGAAGGAAAGGATGATAGGAATGCGCTGGAAACCTCCGAAGAGAATTACTATGGGATGATGAAGCGGGCATTCTGTTATTTTGGACCTCTCGAGGAAGAGTTCTGTTCCATTGCAGCACGCCAAGCATACCGAATATTCTCTACATACTTTGGAAATTCAACTCTAAAAGTAGAGGTGCTTGTGAGTGGAGACGGTGTCTTTCCAAGCATAGGGCTTATTCTTGGAAGGCTGCTCTTGAACTCGGGAAAAAAGCTGTCTGTTATATGCAATGAAATTCCCTTAAGGAGTGTAAAGTATAAGCAATCATACATGAATTCTGGGGGAATCATTGCCAATAAACCCAGTTTAGAATCAACCATACAAATTTATAGTTGTGGCAAGGCATTGATCTCAACTTGGCCCAGAAGTAGTGCAAAGGGATTCATGTATTTAGACACCCCTGGATTCATTGTCGAGGAAAGAGAGACGAAAATAGGCCTATGCTTCGGATCAATACCCACGTACTTCCGAAAGTTTAACGGAATAGTGTATTTTGTTGATATGGAGTACCCATCGCTTCTTTATGAAGAGTTTGGGCTTCAAAGGCCTACGAAAAGCAAGATTCACAAAGTGAAGTAGGGTACTTTAATTTTCAATGAAGTCCTCAAAAAACTTACTCACGCATAAAGATGGATTCTCTCCATTGAAACGATAAACATTCTTGAGGTTCTTGCTTTCAATGTTAAGGGACTTAAGATCCAAGACCCCGTCCACGCTGAACATCTCAAAAGCCTTTTTGAGTTCTGCCGGACAAAAAAGAGTATTATGCATCTCTCTAACTATTAAAAGATAATCTTCCAGGGATATTCGGCCTTCTGGGCTTCCAAATGGAACCATTCCTTCATCCACCGACAGGCCCAGCTGGCTTAGACACCAGCATAAGTCTGTGGAACTTATCCCACACTCGTCTTTCTTTACTACCTTATTAAATAGAGCAGTAGCACTTTCGAGGACTTTTTCTTCCTTGCTTTTTTTGTCTTGAACATTTTTTAGAGTCTCAAGTTTCTTTGATGCAATGCTCTTAAATCCTTCCTTCTGGTCTTTGGCCAATGGATGTGTGAATGTCATTTCCATCAGCTTGTTGGAGAGTTCTGAAGCATCCTGTATCTGTTCTTTCACACTTTCGCCTTTTGAAAGTGTATGCTTAAAGAACTCAAATACCCTGTTCAAAGCATTAATCTCAGATTGGAATGACGGATCAAATAGCTTCCTGATCTCGATGCTATCAGCAATGGTTTGAGGCTGCAGAGGAGAAAACGAAAGCTTGTCCAGAGTTACATCCTCTGGCGGAGAGTATTTCTTCATTCTGTAGAAACTATGGACCGCATTTATGCTTCCAAGGAGAGAATGAAGCTCAGTAGATTCATGGATGGCTTTGGAGTTTGTCTCTAACATCAGGCTAAATGATTTGTTGAGACTTCTTATAATCTTACACACCTCTTTCTTCTGATTGTTTAGGCCCTTTATCAAGGATAGCAGGTTTCTTGCTTTGATCTCATAGAGGTTTCTAGCCTGTATTGACCAGTCAATGGTTTCCAAAACTCCTTTGACCCTCTCTCGAGCAGATCTTTCTTTCTCATACTCCTTAAACTTTCTATAATACCCAGAGACATATGTCATAATACTTTTCTCATCAGGAATAGATACTCCTGCTATGTCCTCCACATCAAGAAGCTTTTTTATATTGAGGAACCTTTCTGCAACCTTGAATGCCTGGGTTAGATTGTACACTTTCTCGGAACTCTTAAGGCTCTGAAAGTTTGGAATAAGGTCTGGTCGGAACTTATGGATAATTGCATTGAACGCAAGTCCGTCCTGCCAGCTCTTTGAGAAATCAACTATATTTACATTTTTGTATCCATTCGTTACCTCTTTACACCATCTGAGCAATTCGTTTCTTATTGAAAGCTCGCCAGCCTCTGCCATCTCTGCAATGGCCAGTCTTGAAATCAGAGACCATATTAGTCCCAATATAAGCTTTGGATTTCCATCAACAATATCGGACGCTCCTATGTTTATAAGCTTGACCTTCTTTTCTTTTATAAAAGATAGAACTCTTTCCACATTCTCCATTTTTTGGATCCGAGTATATGGCACTGGATTATACTCAACTGTATCCTTCTGAAGAGCCATTAACAAATTCGCAAGCTTTACTCCATCGCGTAGGTCTTCAAACATATCCTTGATCTCCTCGTGGCCCCCTCTTGCTAGTTTCTCATTCACCCACTTTGTAAATGTCTTTTTTTGAACTTTTTGCCATTCTTTCTCCTCTTGCTGTGTCATCTGGGATAACCCTCTTTTCTAAATAAAATGTTGGGCCTTTGGCCACCTAGGTGCAAAACATGTAAAAGTAGGAAATCACAATATTTTAGTTATGACAGCAGAGATTACACAAAAACAAGCTCGTGAACAACAACGCCCTGTGGTATAGCCCCAAAGTCCAATCTATACATCTCCCTTGTGATGGTCTTGGCATGATCTAGGTCATGGAGCGTTGTAAATGCAGCTTGGGGATGCAGCACTAGACTAAATAATCCTAGAAGTGAGTCAATGGTCATTTCTGTCACATCTGAGTTTTCATCAATTATCCTTAGCAACTCAAAAAGTGAGACAAGTAGACGTCTTTCTGCATCAGTAAATATAAACGGCATGTAGGAAAATAGCGCTTCTTTTCTATGCCTATCATTTGAGATGATACAAGACTTAATCTTCTCAAAAACTTCTATGGGAATTAGGCCGTCCAGGTGCTCTCTTATGTAATTCTTGAGGGCATTGGCCAATACCAAAACATTTGTGCCTTCGATGTCTACACATTTATCTTCGTGCACCATGTTTGCTATTCTTGATGCTTCTGACTTGTCTGGCTCGTAACGGAAGATGAATTTGGTGCATACTGCCCTTCTCTTTAGTGACTCGATAACATCGAAGACCATAGGGTTGATCAGCCTACAGCGTCCTATACTACTTTTCTTCCAGAAACAGTTCATCCAAGCAAAAAGAGTATTGGTAGATCTTTTTCTAAATGCATTCCAACAGAACCTGCTGAGTTCAATCTTTTGCGATGAGGACAGAAACTCGTATCTAAATTCCAGAAGCTCCTCTTCAGACTTTTCAGAAGGAAAGACTGCAGTTTCCAACTTTTTCTTTCTCTGGATGGATGTTGAGCTAAAAAGCCTTTCATATAAAGCCCTGGCACTGGAATTCCTAAAGCCTCCTATGTTTTCTTGCACAGATCCATTCTTTAGATAGTTGGACGGTGTGTGGTCACTTTCGGAAATAGGTTGAAGAATGACACGTGGACTGTATGGTTGAGGATGTACTGAAGGAGAGGCATTTGACTCAGAACAGGGCTCATCTCCTTTCGCATGTGTCTCCTCTATCTCCTTCATCTCTGCTATGTTAAAGATCTTTCTTTTCTTTGGAAAATCTCTCAGCATCCCGGGGTTTGTTTATGGCCTTCATAATACGTATACAAACTCAATAACAAGATCGTAATTTTACAAAAAACTTGCTGACGTAATACATTAATGGGTCCCGCCACCGTGACATCTACCAGGTACTCGTTTAGATTCAAAAGAAATGAGTGAAAATTTCTAAATCCCGACAGATGCTAAAACTCCTAAAAAATTTCAGGTTTCTATCTCTCAGGGAATTTTTAGCAGCTTATAATATCACAGACCTTCCAGACGTGGTAGATAGAGTGTACATAAAAGCAAATAGGAAGCCTCGGGTTTCTTCGTTTGCAAGTAACCTGAAAGAGATAGAGTTGATTTCAAAGGCTATCAGGGTGCTTCTATCAAAAGATCAAGAAAACCATCTTTGTGCGGGATATAAAAAATGGAAGTTTGGGTCTCTGGATCCTAGAATTGTATGCTATTCGCCCAGCGTGTCTTCAAAGATCCTTAGGTCCCATGAATGGAGCCGACTGATGAGGTCTATTGGGGACGAGCTGGCTCTTTTCATACTCGTAGAGTGCCTTGTGATTCAAGCAATTAATGGTAACTACATATTTCTGGCAGGAAACTTCAGAAGTCTCGGCAGAATTGCAACAGAAAGAACTACCAATACCTTGAACAGGAACGTGCTTTTCTGCAAGCAGATTAGAAGAGTGGACTTCTGCTCGCTGTCTGCTTTTGAGTATGTATTTGAGGCCCATAGCTCAGAAAAATACAAGACTATACAGAAGGATACCAAAAATATATTGGAAGGTATAGAAAGGAGATGGAAGAACTTACCTGTTCATTCTGTGTTCAGATCCTTCTTCAAGGACGAGCTGGTTCTGGAGGGTAGGAATAGCATTCTAGAGTGCTGCGTTAAGCAGCCGAAGCTTGTAAACTTCTTATTCCTTATTTCGAGGAAGCTGTTTAAAGATGTTTTTGACTCCCATGGATTCAAAATACTGAAGTCCAGGCTGTCTCTTTTGATCCATAGAAACCGCTACGAAACGGTCAACAAGAATGAGTTAATGAAATATTTTAGAATTTCTGGGTTCAAGTTCTTCAGAACAGCCCGGTGTACAAGAAACGAGTTTGTCTTCAGGTTTAAGATATCCTCAAGGTTTCTGGTCTACATCATGGAAAAGCTAATCATACCAATCATTTCCAAGTATTTCTATTCCACAGAGACCTCATTCTCAAAGTTCAAGGTATACTATTTCCCAAGGCCTATATGGCAACACTTTTCTGATATCTACATTGATATGTTTTTAAAGAAGTTTGAGGAAGTAGAAAAGAACAAAGCCTGTCCATATTCAGAACTAAGATGTATTCCAAAGATGAACGGTGCTAGGATTATTTCAAACATGTCCAAAGCTAGAGGAGGTAGGCCATCAATCAACAGGACTATCTATCCTGAATTCTGCATTTTAAGACACGAGACCCATCGAATGCTTGGGAACTCGATACTAAACCATTCTGGAATGTATGAAAGACTCATTCCCTACCTGTCTAGATCTGTAAAGCCCTTGTATATCCTAAAGGTCGATCTTTCAGGGTGTTTCGACAACATTCCTCAGGACAATGTCGTGAATCTTGTCAAAAAGCTTCTGAGCAAAAGTAGATATTGCACAAGAAGCTTCTCCATATTGGAAGAATCAAACGGGGAATTAAAGAACAGATATGTTTGTAGAACAGGAAAGGTTGGAGAGACTATTGAAGGATTATTGATGGAGCTATGCGGTCTTAAGAATAAAATTATAAAGGAAAATGCTAACCAGAGAATCTTGGACAAAGAGGAGGTTGAGAATGCCATAGTAGGTATTGTTAAGAGGAACTGTGTGAAACACAATGGAAAGTTCTTTATACAAAAAACCGGGATTGCCCAAGGGTCTGTGACATCTACGCTCCTGTGTAGCTTATACTACAAAAGTATTGACGACCTTTACTTTGATAAGATCTTTAAAGAAGGGATTCTCACAAGATACATAGACGATTTCCTTGTAATCTCTCCGTCCATAGATGAAATACTGAAGTTTCTAGAAATCTCCCAGACTATCTCACATCTAGGAATCAACTTCAGTAAGGAAAAGATGGAATCAAACTTTGGGCTGGATGAATACTTGAGCAAGGTGTCCAATATTTCCGAGCTTTCTGAGTACAAGGATAGCATGAAGATAACAGACAAACCCGTTACATGGTGTGGAACAAAGATACTTCCTGGCGGATATTCAATCAAATCATGTACTATGAATCCATACCTTCCTTTTTCTGCCGCCCATAGTTCAATAAAGCCTGGAAGAGCCTTAGAATGTAGGATGAGGAAAGTATTGCAAAACAGAATGTCCAGAGTCTACATAGATCCAAGCAACAAAAAGGCATATGAGAACATATATGATGCATTTCTGTTCTACGGGAAGAAGATGGGCCTTCTTCTCAAAAGAATGGACTTTATCAATCGTTCTTTTGCCGAAAGGGTCCTTGAATATTCAAAACGCTTTACCCTTAGGGTCTGCCGGGAGCGCGGAATTTCGATAACTAAAAAGAAGGTAGAAGATATAGCATCAAAGGCTTTTGAACGAAGCGGAATCAGCAAAACAATATCAGCTTAATTGGCCCACGGAAATACATCCAACATTCCTAAGTAAACATTTTAATATAAGTCCTTTATTACTTACCATCTGAGAGTACTGCTCCAAGGAATTCCTCCAATCAACTGCTAAAATCCAACTTTTGCTTACTTCTGAATCTATTTGGGCTTCGATCTCTCAAGCCGGTGCTTAATCTTCTGCTTAGAGGTGAATAGGCTGGCCCACGCGCACTGCTGGACTCTTTGTCTTCCTTAGTGAACTCCACGGTAACCTTGTCTGATATTGCCTCAATAGGCCTCCCCATCACAAGTAGATTCCTTCCTTCAGATCTTGAGCGGGAAAACCATTGGGGCATCATAATGGTAAGGTGAGGCTTATAAATCCAGTTGTAGACATAGTCAATTGATAGTCCCATACTGGCAGCCTTATATTTCATATTCAGCTTGTCTCTGCATGCTATCATCAGCAGATGAGATGGAACTAAATCCTCACATATAGACTTGACGGCACATATAAACAGATCATTCAAGCCCAAAAAGTTTACAAGCTTCATCCCTCTTTCTTTGGTCACAAGCGTCAGGAGAATACGAAAGATGTCCCTAAGAGAAACATCATCAACATTAAATATGTCAAACAGCAAATAGAGCCCATTAAGCAACGGTTTCACCATCATACATCTCTTCATTGCAAACTCCAGCCTTTCTACACCATGCTTTCCATGAGCTTCTGGAGATGGATCCTCGTAAGAGCTCCTCTTCTTGAAAAGGAGTTTCACGATAATTTTTTTGTATATGTTATCGAGAAGGCTTCCTACGTATCTATCTCCATGGTATATGGATATTGCAAACACGTTAAACGACAGAAACACCCGCATTCCATCATCGATATTCTGCAGAAGAAATAATGTTCTTAACATCTCCTCACTTGTCAGTCCCGACCTTTGGACAGGAGTAAGCCTAGTAGGCCTAAACACATCGATCAGCCCCTCGACCTCTCCGAATAGATTGAAGCTATCCAGAAGAAAGTTGAGAAAAAGAGTTTTATCTACATCATCTATCTGCACCACTAGCTTTTCGGAGAGTGCAGCAAGCTCCTTTAGAAAGTCCCTGAATTTCAAAAAAAAATGAAGGGAGTTTTTGAAGACATTGTAGTTAATCCTGATTTTTCTCTCCAGCTCATCGGTTTTTACAAGGATGATGTTCTCCACGCTTATTCTCGCAGCGGCCCCATTGGCGCTTCCTCTTTTGTAATCGTTTTCAGTGCTGTATTCAAACGAATCTTCTTCTTTCATCCTATAATCCTCGTGATCATTAATGCATCTTTGCACGCACTTCCATGCGTTTGTGTAAATATAATTCACAGACATTCCTACAACAATCTCCTCATCAAAGTTTATTTCCAAGCGTGCTACGCTATTCTCCATTCCGTTATGGCTGCAATTAAAATTGTTTTTGTCCATTTCCGATTACAGAAAGAATGAAATACATTTGCCAAGGCTATTGAATCACAATGCAAGATTGCCGATTTAATCCATCCTATGGTGCGGTGCTCATAACCTTTGTGCTTGTTTTCCTCTGAAGGATGTGCATATCAAATGGCTTCTCTTGTACAGTCTAGATGTTATTGCCATTCTTACTCGTGTAAATAGTAATGTTTTGAGTAAACATTGTGCAGATTAAGATGATCAGGATTAAAATGCACCTAAAACCACCCCAGGATGTCCAATTTGGATTTCTGCACTATTTACACAACAACAGGGCAGATCGATCAACTCACCTATGCACAGAAGGCAGCAGATTCTGGAGACACCTGTATTGGAATGAAAAGCAGGCACGGGGTGGTTTTATTAGCAGAAAAGCCTAAGATATCGCCTCTTTATGTGGCGGAGTCTGATGAAAAGATAAGAAAGGCTGGGAACTCTGTTGCTGTAGCATGTACCGGGCTCATATCAGATGCATTTTACGTTGGGTATGCTATCAAGGACCATGTATTTCATCACAAGGAAAACTTTAATGAAGATCCTACGCCTGAAATCATGAAAGTTTATCTGAATGATATATTTCACTACTTCACTAGAAGCATCAGCCTTAGGGTTCTGGGAGTAAACTCTCTAACAAGTGTATACAAGGAAGGTAGGTTCTCATTGCTACATACAGATTGTTCTGGAAAAACACTCTTCTATAAGGCAGCCTGTATAGGGAGGGGAACGAGAAGGATTAAGACCGAGCTTGAGAAGCTAGACATCGACAACATGACCATTGAGGAAATGGTGGATGCCGGGGTAAAGGTACTGTACATGGCCCATGATCCTTCCAAAGACAAGGAGTTTGACATTGAAATCGGAGTTGTATCCACGGAGACCGGTGGAAAGATGAGGAAGCTTAGGAACAGCGAGATACAAGTATTTGTTGATAAGTATAAGCACATTACTGTTGACGAGGACTAGGCCCGTGGTTCTTTTTGTTACTAGCAATAAATCCTTTGCTTAATCATCCCCCATGACATCTGTAATAAACTACAGATTTCGATCAAATAAGAACTTTTCTCGTATCCAGTTCCAAGGAACAGGGCTTCCTCTGTGGGAGCTCAAGTACGAGATAATCAACCAAAGAAAGATGATCTCGAAAGATTTTGATCTCTTGTTTTTTGATGGAGAGACAAACGAAGAAATAAACGATGAGTACCAGCTAATTTCGATGAACAGTCATGTAATAGTAAACAGAATTCCTTTGTGGATGTCAAAGGGCGGATACAATGTTAAGGAGAAGAGGTTGGAGTCTCAAGGCCACCACAACACCACGCAAAAGTATAACAAAGCTGTTCCCGAAAGTTATGTATGTTTCAGATGCGGGCAGAAAGGGCATTATATCCAGAACTGCCATACAAACCAGGATAAGGCGTTTGACATCCTAAGAATCAGGAAGCCCTCTGGAATTCCCAAAGACTTTCTTGTTCCTGTGTCCGGGGAAAATGTACCATCCAATGCTGCAATGCTGGTTACTCCGGAAGGAGGATATGTCAAGGCTCAGCCTCAAGTTCAGGAGTGGAAGAAGTATAAGCAAAGGAGCAAGATGACTGTCGAGATTCCAGACAGACTTAAATGTCCCTCTTGCCATTGCTTATTAGTGAATCCTATAAAAACAAGTTGCGGGCACACATTGTGCGATCAATGTGTAAGAATGGACAGAAAATGTTATGTATGTTCCAAAGTCATTGAAAACTTCACACAGGACATAAACATGAAGATTGAGGTAGAGAGAGCCATAGAACAAAGAAAATAATAAAAAAAGCAATTAAGGCTTTCACATAGACATTGAGAAATGTCGATCATATAAAATTGTATTAAGATTTATGGAACTGAGCAGATCTTACAGTATCTGTTTGTAGAGGAAATACTCAAAGAAGGGATTATCTGGAATCGAATCAACATGAACAGCATCTTGGTCAAACTCTCTGCACTTTGGGCTTGTGCAATCAGAAAACTCTATGTCATAATATGCTGAGATGTCCTTGATTAAGAGTCTGAACTCCGGAATGGATCTGGAGCAGCAGCAGAGAATAAGCCTCTTGAGCAGAACATGTGCTCTGTGAATAGGCTGCCTTATTTTTATGAATAGAAGCTTAATGGCCTTTGAAACCCCATCATTATCTGCAAGCTCTGGATTCATTGGGTGAATCATTGAGTACACTAAGTCCACCAACCCGTTGAAATCGTAGCATTCATCTCCATACAGGGTTAATATGCATAATATCCCTTGAATCTTAGCATCTGGTGGTACTTTCGAAAGATTATTGTTCAGTAAGAAATAAAGACCCTCCATGAATTCTGGACGAAGAATTTTTCTGTATTTAACAAGTCCTATGAACACATACTTATAGTATTCATACCTGTTCCTCTTGAGAATTGTAAAATACAATCTCTGGATGACGTCATAAATCTTCTTGCAGGTTTTGATTTCTTCCACTCGCTCCTCAATGTCTTCCTCGTCCCTTACTTGAGACTGAATCTTTAATCGTTCCTTCTCCATCTTTTTCAGTTTTTTGCTGAATATCTGCTTTCTATGGAATATGCTATTCTTCTCTCTTCTAGAAACAGACCTATTGGCCTCCCAGTACTCCCTAGCCTTCTCCTCGTCACTTTTCAGAGAATTGTTCACAAACGGAATGTCTACTAGGTATTCCAGGACCAGGGGATTGTGTTCAAAGTCAAGCATCTGATCTAATATGATTACAATTAGTTCTCCAGAGCAGTCACTTCTCAGTTTTGATTTTATAGTGTCGCAGCACAGCATTGACACAGGCCTCCTTCCAAGAGATCCTCTTAGCACTCCTGAAACAATCTTATCGGTACAATTAAAGTGGTCGAAATGCTGCAAAACCTCACATAACGAAATATAACTTTCATCAGACATATCGTCAACCAAGATCTTTATATACGATGCATACCACTTCAGAAGGCTTCTGTCATAGTCCTTTATGTGCAGATTGTCTCTTTTGTCCTTTACTATGTCCTTCAAGGATCTGACTTTGTACAAAGGAATAATTGCCTTGAACACTTTGAGAAGAGACAGATAAATAATCCCTTTTGCCCCGCCTTCTGATCTCCCGTCGCTAAGCATCCTGAATAACTCCTCCATCATCTTTAGATTCTCTTGCGGCTCCTCTATGATCTTTGTGCATATCGATGCAATTCTTGACTTCTGGGAGTCCATTTTATTCATCGGCAAGCCTGCGCAATTTTTATCGGAGCAAAAAGTAACCGTCAAGGCCAAATATGGAAGAACATTATGTTTATTTCTTGATCAAATACGGATCTTGTATATGAGGCCAAATCAATAATCTATGTGTCTTTCTGTCTTTCAGTGTTTGCCTTTGTGCAGCTTGCACGGCGTAAGCGTAATATCGAGACCTTGTTGATATAAAAAAAAGGCTTCATTTCCCTGGCACAAAGAATATCTCCATCTACTTCGTAATGAATCTTCGAAAGACAGATACAGTTATCAACCCTATGCTTCTTACACTTGCTAATGTCATCTATGGCACTACTATCTTTGCTGTGGACCGCTTTCTTGTCTATATTGCCCTGTGATGGGCATATCACGAATGCATCCTCGTTTGGAACCTCTCCAATAAGGATTTCTTGACCCCCGAACCCGGTGCTTGGAATGCCGCTCTCTGTAATATTCTCTTCCATCTCAGGAATCCTTCTCTTTGGTTTCAGTGCATTTTATCTGTTTTTTCATATGACATCAAATAAGGGGAAATGCTACTAGGTCTATTGGCTATCTGTCAAAAAAACACCAGGAAAATACCTGGACAAAAGAAAGTGACATTTCTTTGTAAAAATTTGCCCAGGATGATTGCAGTAATAGACACGGGATATCTGATAGAGAGGCTGCTTCCAACAGAAGGCCTGATTAGGGGATATGTTACAGATTCTGTTATAAACGAGCTCAAGACTGCAGAGTCTAGAGCATATCTTGAGTTTCTTTCTTTCATGATAGAGGTAAGGAATCCTTCGGAGGAGTATGTTACTAAGGTCAAGAACGACCTAAGGAAGGAGGTGAACAATCTAAGCGACACAGACATTGACGTTGTGGCATTGACACTAGAGTTGAAGGATGAAGTCACCGAAATGTGGCTTGGGCCTGAAAGCCCTGAGCAAGAGGAGGTTATTTGCTTTACAAACGACAACGGGATAAAAAATGTCTTGTCTCGCTACAGTTCATATGACGACCCTGAGTTTTCGGCTAGGAAATATAAGACCAGATGCTATGGATGCTTTAGTCTTTTCTCCGAGAACTTGGACTTCTGTAAGAAATGTGGACTTCGGACGTTGACAAGAATAACGGTTGCAGATACAAAGAATGGCGAGATGATGTTTTTCAAGAAAGGATATCAATACAGGAAGCCAAGAACGCTGAAGAATACTCGGGGTGTTGAGCTCCGTAGTGCTGACCAAAGAGAATACATCCAACACCAAAAGGTGATGAGAAGTAGAATGAACAGAAATCGTAAGGAAATAGATTTCTAAGGATACTATTGTTTATTGAGGCCAATGATGTCAGACAAGAAGAGCAAACCCTCTGAGACAATAACATTTTTTATATCGTTTGTAGATATTTTTTCTTTCTCACCTGACATCTTCCTTGCTTTGTACAATATAAACTCTGAGATGATTTCGACATATTTTGATACAAGCTTTGCTTTTCTCTCTTCATTACTAAGGTTTATCAGAGAAACAATGTCTGACATGCTATGGATATCTGGTGCCTTCTTCTTGGACAGCTTTTCCCCATTTGCTTCTCCTTTCTTACAAGCTAGCAATAGCTTGTTCTTGTATCCCATAGGCAACCCTAGTAGACAGGTTTATTATATTCGGTTTAGTTCTGAAAGGCTGGCAAGTGATATAAATGGATATGATTTCTTCCTGGAAATGTGATCATGTATCCCAATGACTATTTTTCGAATTCAAAAACACCGTTGGATGAAAGAGGCAAAAGGATCCGAAGAAGGAAATGTAGCTGCGATTGGAGGGGCCACTAAGAGACTTGCCTGCCTTGGGATGAATTGGGCGAATCTTGACATAAAAGACTTGTTCAAGATTTTTGATTCTGCATTACCATATTCGTCGCCTCTAAATGTGAAGCTCTGTAAAACTAAGATAGGAAAGGAGAAGCTTGGAGATAACAACATCTTTGTCAAAAGCTGTAAGAAGGGAAGTATTAGAGAATGCTATGTTGCCGTTGCGGAATTTGAAGACATTGAGGATTCAAAACATGTATACTCTACTTATGATGGTGCAGAATTGGGGTGTTCTGGAATGATCTTTGATCTGAGATTTGTACCAGATTCATTAGACCTTCAAAATGTTTGCGATGAGGTTTTCAGTGATGATGAATGTGTGGAGAAAGATTTCCGAACTAAGGAAAGGGATGAAGAGGAAAGTAGTGGGATGGAGTCCGAGCTCCAGAGACTATTCAAAGAAAAGGAAATCAACTTTGATCTTGTTTCGAAACTAATTGATATATCTGACGATGAGAATATTCCTAGTCTTCAAAACGAGCTGGTGGTGTCCTCTGAAAATGAGAGGGATGATTTCTTAGAATCCGACTCAGATGACTTCAATAATAAGCCATCAAAAAATAAGAAGGTAAAGGAAAAGAAAGACAAAAAAGAAGATATAGAGCCCATTCCCAGAATTAAACCGACCGATGAATGCGACGGATTTGTGTTTGATCCAAAAGACAAAAGATTCGAAGCCATATTTGAAGATGATGACTTCACCATTGATCCTACACACCCAGAATACAAAAGAAAGAGTGGTCTGAAGGAAATATTAGATGAAAAAAGAAGACGGCTTAAGGACAATATCGATTAAGAAACCTTTTCAAGCCCCCAGGATATACTTTGAGATTTATACCAATGCAAGTAAACCGTTTATTCTTAATAGATCTTCAGCTTCTTTGCTCTCCAATATCTTCTTGCCCTGTTAAACTCCCCCTTATGCTCCTTCATCATTCTTTTCCATGCAGGAATCTCTTTGTTTTTCTTCAAAGCCTTCATAAGTCTTGTCTTTACCAAAGCAGTCTTCCTTGATCCCTAAAAATTAGTCTAGAGCTAACTCACCTTACCATTTCGTCTGGGGCTCAAATTTTTCTCAAAATAACCTTCATCAGCCACCCTGTTAGTCCAAGAGAAATGAAGCTTACCTTTTCATTCTCTCCCTATTCTTACTGTTCTCTCGCATGATGTTGTAAAAGGTGCAAAGCTTCTCAATGGTCAGATTGTCTTTGAGACTTTCTAGTATATTACAGACTATCTTTATATTGTTTGGCGTATCCTTGTCTGTCCTTATCCTATATAATTTCCACCCACCTCTCTTCAGCACAAGCTCATCAAAGTCCCAGTAGTATCCGTCACTATCGTATGTGAACTCGCCTATCTTCCCATCTATTTCTTCATCTTCACAGAAAAAGTGGTCAAACACAACATCCTTCCCTTTCTTTCCGCTACAGACCAAGTCATATACATAGTTCAATCTTTCATTCTTCACAGCTTTAAAGTCTATTGTGTTCAATGATGAAGGCTTCCACTTAAGCACTGTCCCCCTTCTACCCACAGAATAAGGTTCATTTGCAGGTGTAAAAATCAGCCCATCATTCCCATGCTTCAATTCCGGAATCTTTTTGTATATTTCCCAGAAGCCGTAGCTTTTCATCATCTCTTTAGTATAGAAATGTATATGTGTGCGATCAAGCCCTTGAGTACCTGCCTCAATAGGAACTCTTTTTTCTCCAAACCCGTCCTCTCCTTCTTTTCTCAAAACCTTGATCTTTTCCATGTTCTCATTCATCTTTTCCACAAACATCTGTGCATATCCAAGTCTTTTATATAAATTCTTGGATACCTGGGAAGTACCTTCATATATCAGGCAATCAAATATTGCATACGTAGGAGTTGTACCATCTTCTAGAAAAACCTCTCCATCAACAAGAACTTGTGAGGAAAATGGAAAGTTTATGCCCAATTCATAGAAGTCATTCTTTCTATCATAAAAATATCCTCTGGGCATTCCTGCTTTCTCTGTAACAAACAGTAAGGCCCTGATCCCATCAGATTTCTCGCATACAAGGAAATCTTCATTAAGTAAGATATTTATGTTGTCAGATGTTAGAGATATGGGGTGGCATCCAACAAATCCTTCTCTTTTCTTTCCACTTGTAATGCAAAGCTTCTGGCATATGTCCAGCTTAAGGGCTTGTGCTGTCTCCGGAGAAACCTTGTTTCCAAGATGGAAGAGCTCCATTCACAATTCAGGATCAAAACAAAATAGCATTTGTGCTCTGGCAGACACAAAATGAAAAAGATTACAGCACCCAGTATTCCCGAGTGGTCTCCCTTCTCAGTACTACCCGGGCTCGCACGGGCTTAACTTCGGAGATCTGACGAGTTCCGGTGCTTTTCCGTGGATATGGCCGTAATCAGCTGTAAACTCAGACTCCTATAAAAACAAGAACATTCACGCAGAAACATGGTATTTAATTGCTATAACCTCAGACTCACTCGCATCCTCTTTCTCTTAATCTTATATACTCTAACACCTCCGATCCACTCAGAACCTTCTTCTCATTCAAACTTTTTATCCTAGAAAACACTTCAGAATCTCTATCCCTGATCTCCTTCAAAGCACCTCCCTCCAGATCGCATTTGTGGGCTTCATCCACTCTAACTTCATCAATCCCACCGGTCACTGTAAAGCTGAATAGTTCGTTTATACATGACTTATTGAAGAATCTGTTGAGCCTCGGATTACTCAAAACCTTCTTTCCTAGAAGGTCCTTAAATATCTGCTTCTGATAGACCTTCTCTTCAATTGTGTCTTTACAAATAAACCTATATATTTCTACTCCTTTTCTCTGCCCATACCTCCAAGCTCTCTCCTTGGCCTGTGTATCTGTCGACGGGTTCCAATCGGGATCATATATAACTATTCTTGATGCCCCAGTAAGGTTCAACCCAAGGCCTCCTACCTTAGTCGTCAAAAGAAATATGAATACATCCTCGCTTCTGTTGAATCTGTCCACAAGGGAAGATCTAATGGATGTCGGTGTCCTCCCATCCATCCTTAGATATGTATACTTGTTAATACACCTCTCTATTATATCCAGCATCCTTATTGTTTGTGAAAATATAAGCACTTTGCTTCCCTCTTTTTTCCATTTCTTAAGAAGATCCATCAGAATCTTGACCTTGCATGAAGAACTAACAAGCCCGTATCGTTCTTCTCCATCCAGAGAAGTCCTAGATCCTTCATTATTCTTTTCATTAGATACCTCGGAAGAATAGTCCTCAGAGACATCCGGCCTTCTAGAAAAGAATAGTCTTGGGTGATTGCACACCTTCCGAAGCATCGAGATTCCGCTTAATAGATTCGCCTTGCCTGTAAGGACTTTCATTACATGCTTAGACTCAGAACCCTATTGTAAAGCTCAATCTGAACCGGTGTTAATGTGCAGAACACTATCTTATCCTCTTTCGATGGAAGCTTATGAGAAATCTGTGACTTTGTTCTTCTCAGTATATATGGCTCTATTAGTGATCTTAGCATCAAGCTGTGCTTGTAGGCCTTTTCCACTTGAAGGTTGGTAGCACTCTTGTATCCTCCCCGACGTATCACTTCTTCAAACTCTTCATGAAAAGAAGTGTGGGACCCTAGAAGCCCTGGATTGACAAAATCAAACATAGACCACAGCTCCCCGAGGTTGTTTTGGATAGGAGTTCCGGAAAGAACAAACTTACTCTTTGCCCTTACCTTCTTTACAGAAAGAGTTATCTGTGCATTTCTATTCTTAATCTTATGGCCCTCATCCAAAACTAAAACATCCCATAATAGATCCTTTGCTCTTACTTTGAATCTCTCATATGACATCAGATAGACTCCTTCACAGTTCCTCCCTGAAAATCCAAAGAATACTCTCACAAATGGATAGAACCTCTTCCACTCAAGAGTCCATTGTGAAACTATAGTGGCAGGGCATAGTATCAGTACTTTCGAAATAGACTTACTTTGGAAAAGAATTGCTAGAAACGCAATCATTTGGATGGTCTTCCCTAATCCCATGTCATCTGCCAGAACCCCACCCTTTCCATCCTTATACAGTCTTAGCATCCATTCCACTCCAACCTGCTGATACTCAAAAAGTGTATCCCAAAGGAAGTTGGCAACCAAAAACCCTTGGCGTGTATGACTCTCTTTCTTCAAATGGCTCTCAAATTCATGCCTTCCAATTCCCATATGCCTACAATACTTCCCTATTGCTTTTTCGCATCTAGAATTAAACACCTCAATATTTTCATCATCATCAGACCCAGACCATTCAAAATCAATGGCCTCATTACTTCCAGCATCCTCTTTTCTGTCTTCTACTCTCAACACAATCGACTTATCATCTACCAGTCCTTTTTTCACTTCCTCTATCTCTTTCTCCAGCTCTTTCACTTTCTCTACGTCTCCCTTTCTTTTGTGCATCTCTATCTTTCTTAAAAGCTCGTCAATCTTCTCTGCCGCCGTTCTTTCCAAGTATTTTTCAACAAAGGACTTCTCGTAGTCTTCTGCTCTACAATCCATAATCAAAGGGAAACTCAAAACAATATTTAATGACAACTACACATTATACTATACACTCTCCATCCATCACTTTAGAAATAACGCCTTGATATCCCCTTCCCATAACATTTCATACTCGTTTAGCTTTCCCATAACTTCATTATCTATGGACACCCCAACTGCAGCGCTTCTACGACGAATCTTATTGACCAGATACACTGTATCTTCCAAAGCGCTGGTTTTGTCATTCATCATAACAATCCCAAGACACATGGAAAAATACTTGATTTCAAGGCCTTTATACATTTCCAAAACCCTTGGCCTGTATCTACACACCCCAACCATCTCATTTAGCCATCCATCTAATTCTTTTGGATTCTCAACAGGTATTCTTTCAACATATCTATCAATCTCTTCATTGATTCTACTTTCAATGTACTCATGAATCCGAAGTCCGTTTGTCTCGTCATATTCTTTAAGCCTTGCGAGGCTTTCTATCCTTTCCGTAACAGAAGCCTTGCCTATCTTTGAGTAAATGTTTTCAAGATGGTCTATCATCATCAATCTATATCTCTCGCATTCAAAATCCAAAATGCACATGCATTTGATGATTGTGTTTATTCTTTCCTTACTGTTGAATCCTATACTTCTTTTGAACTCGGTACTCAGAAACCCTTCAAGGTCCTTGCATTTATCTGAATCGGTGGCTAGTATTCCCAAAAGCATTTCAATGTCCCGAGTTCTCTTTACCTTCTCAATAACCGCCTCCACCTCCTTTTCTCTTTTTTGGTCCAGCATGTAGGAATGCCTCTTCTTCAACTCATGCCACTTGTTGAGCTTGTTTATTAAAGATTCCATCGAAGGGCCGCTTGCAAGCCCAAGTATATAGCCCATGTCTTTTCCACCAGGGCATGCCATATGATCAAAGAAACAAGGAAGACACGATGCATGGAAACATTGGGGAAGAAAAGGGCGAGGGGCAGAGTACATCCACCGGCAACTATCTTCTTTCAAAGTTGAAGCTGGAGTTTAAAAGCATTTTTGAAGGAAATAGAAGATTCCATCTCACTGAAAACATGCAACAGCAAGATGAAATAAACTCATAAAAAGCATATTTGCTTCCAAAAAACTTGAAGTATCTCCTCATGGACCTAAAACCCTTTATTTTACATGCCCCATATGGAAAAGGAGATCATCTTCTGCCATACACACATAGACTTCTATATGGACGATTCTGGGCTGAGCTATCCCTGCCCTGTGTTCTCCATATTTGGGAACATGAAGTCTGGAAAGCCCATTCAGGTGCTTGTCAGAAACTTCTTTCCTTACTTTTATATAGAGCCTGCTAACGATAAAGAGTATAGGAAGGAGGATATAAAGGAGTCTATCCAAAGACTTGACATCAAAGCAACTGTGCTAGAAGTTGAGCCTGTTATGAAACAAACCATATTAGGATACACAGAGGGCAAGAAGAGGTTCTATAAGGTGACCCTCAATACTTCCCATTCTTCAGCAGCCTTGCGGGCATTTCTAGAGAGTGGAATATCTATTAGAAGTGAAAAAGTTCGGTTCCGAGTATATGAAAGTGGATTTCCCTTTGTATTGAGATTCATGTGTGACCTTGGAATTGTTGGGATGAGTTATCTCAAGGTAAAAAGCTATGAAGTGTTAAGTACCGAGCACTTGACTCTGAGCACATCTTATGAGTTTTTGGAAACCTTACCACCTGCAGGAGAATATGCTATCCTCCCCCCTCTTAAGATTCTAAGTATAGATATTGAATGTATAAGTGCAGGGAATTCCTTCCCATCTTCTAAATCCGACCCTATAATTCAAATAGGAAACACTCTAATGCTACTTGGAAGTGATAAACATGTAAGCCAGGACATCTTCTGCCTGAAGGAAACCACAGGGATACCTGGTGCCAATGTTTATTGGTATGACTCAGAGAAGGAGCTTTTGGAAAGCTGGAAGAAGTATTTCATGGAGATAGACCCTGATATCATTGTAGGATACAATATTAAGGGGTTTGATATTCCTTACATCCTTGACAGGGGAGAGGTCTTAGGAATCAATAACTTTTCCATTCTAGGAAGGTCGAGAAAGAAGGCTAAGACGAGGGACACGACGATGTCCAGTAATATGTTTGGGTCCATAAGTACCACAGAGGTGGAGATTGACGGAAGACTGATTGTAGACATGATGATTGTAATACGAAGAGACTACAAACTGAGAAGCTATTCACTGAACTCAGTTAGTATTCATTTTCTCAAGGAGCAGAAAGAGGATGTCCCCCCGTCCTCCATAGGGGAGCTCCAGTCCAAGGACAAGGACACTAGAAGAAGAATAGCCTCATATTGCTTGAGGGACACGGTGCTTCCGCTTCGTTTATTCAGTACTTTGAATGTTCTGATTAATTACACTGAGCTATCGAGAGTAACAGGAGTGCCCATTGAGTACTTCTTTACTCGAGGAACAGCTATCAAGATATTTGCACTTATTTACAGAACGGCTGCAAAGGAGGATTTTATAGTTCCTGAAATCGATCCATTTGAATCAAACAAGTCTTTTGAGGGAGGCTTTGTTATCGAGCCTAAGAGAGGGTTCTACAACAAACCTGTGTCTGTGATGGACTTTAGCTCTCTGTATCCTTCTATAATGATAAGTAATAATCTTTGTTACACCACATTGCTTACGAAAGAACAATACAGAGTCCTTGGAGGGATTAAGACCCCAACGGACAATTATTTCTGTAGTGCCGAAACGAAAAAAGGTCTTCTCCCAAGAATCTTGATCGATTTACTAGACTCAAGAAAAAGAATAAAAGAGGAATTGAAGAAAGAGAAAGACCCGGCTCTAAAGGCGTGTCTGAATGGGAGGCAGCTGGCTGTAAAGCTCTGTGCAAACTCATTGTATGGGTTCACAGGGGCATCAAAAGGAAGGCTTCCTTGCTTTGAGATATCTCAGAGTGTAACTGGGTTTGGAAGGGAAATGATTAACTTCACAAAGAATCTAATTGAGGAGAACTTTTCGAAGAAGAATGGGTACACTCATGACTCTGTTGTGATCTATGGCGACACAGACTCTGTTATGATTGATTTCAACGAGGAAGATATAGGAAAGGTTTTTGAAATGAGCAAGGAGATATCCAGGTTCATAACCACCAAGTTTGTGAAGCCTGTGTCTCTGGAGTTTGAAAAGGTTTACTATCCGTACTTGCTCATTAACAAGAAGAGATATGCTGGGCTACTTTACTCTAACCCAGATAGCCCAAGCAAGATAGATACCAGAGGAATTGAAACTGTAAGAAGAGACAACTGCGGGCTTGTCAAAGAAGTTGTTGAAACTGTTCTTGAAATGATTCTATACCAAAGGAATGTTGAGAAGGCCAAGAGGTTTGTTAAGAGTGTTGTAGGAGACCTGTACTTAGGAAGGATAGACTTAAGCCTCCTAGTGATTTCAAAATCATTAACAAAAACGGGAGACAAGTATGGAAGTAAGCAGGCTCATGTGGAGTTGGCCGAGAAGCTTAGAAAGAGGGATGAGAGCACTGCACCGGTACTTGGAGACAGGGTTCCATATGTGATAGTGAAGAAAGGAAAAGGGATGGCGGCATATGAAAAGAGTGAAGATCCTGTGTATGTATTGGAGAATAATCTTCCTATAGATACAGAATACTATATTGAACAACAACTATCAAAGCCTTTGAAAAGGATATTCGACCCTATCATGGACAATGTTCATGAGCTGTTTAAGGGAGACCACACAAGGGTCACATCGTCGATATCTCTGAAGGGGCCGATAAATACATTTCTGAAACTTGCAGATGTTTGCATTGGTTGCAAAGCAGAGGGAAAGATAATATGTGGTAATTGCGTGAAGGATTTCCATGTGTATTTTCAGAAAATGCAACAAGAGGTAGAGGACAAAAAGGAAAAATTGAACGGCTGCTGGGTGGAATGCCAAAGATGCCAAGGAAGCATCCATAGCCAGGTACTGTGTGTTAATAGAGATTGCCCTATCTTCTACATGAGGACAAAAGTAAAGAAGGAATTAGCCCCTCTTAATGAAAAACTTAAGAAGTTAAGGTCCTTTTCTTGGTAGTAGGGAAGACTAAAGTAATAAAGAAAACCTGCGATAAACCCTCTTCTTTAGTTAGGAAAAAGGAAGTGTGCCACTCAGCGCCTTCATTTGTGGGAGAGGATGTTATGGTAAAGCAGCATATCAAGCATGCACATTTATTGAAGCAATTAATAGCCAATATACTTGATACCCATTCTTTTCAAAGAGTGTAAGATATCAGAGCATGTGATTGTCTTTCTCTTGGCATGTGTGGCATAAATACATGCAATGGAAAGAGTGTCTCTGATATACTCTCTTGCTGCATTGTTTATCTCCTTAAAGCAGCCGCCCCCAACTCTTCTTACACCTGCACGCCGAGCAATTCTTCTTATTGCAGGCTTGGATATGCTATCTGTCAAGCCGGACTGCTTTCTGTGCCTCTTTGCAATACCTTTTGCTGCCTTACTTTTGCCTTTAGCACCAATATTCGGAATGTTCATTTAGGGGATTGTGTTTTGATGTTTTATAGTTTTATTTTTGGCGGGGAGATTCCCTCCAATGTAATTGCTCTATTCAGAACATTCTATTTTGGATGTTCTGACCATTCTGTCTGAAGGGCGTCTTTTTGTCTATTGAATAAAATATATGGGAGTTTTGAAAGGTCAATGAAATGTTCAGTTTCTACCAACCATTCTATGTAGGCCATACTGATATACTATATTGAATACTCTCCATTATCTCTGAACCATATACCTAGTAGCTCCTGTTTGGTGTTTGGCGCGAAAATCTCCCGGCAAATAAAATTATAAATATATGATGAACATGAGGACTAAAAATGTCAAGGACAAAGCAAACCGCATCCAAAGCACTTGGAGGAAAGGCACCAAGGAAGGGTGTGTCCATAAAGTCCATCCCATCTTCTGGATCTTCATCTGTTATGGCCAAAAGAACAAGGTTTAAGGCTGGGGCCCTCGCCCTGAAAGAAATAAGGAAGTACCAGAAGAGTACCGATCTGTTGATAAGAAAGAGGCCGTTTCAAAGGATGGTTAGGGAGTTATGTAAAGGAGGAGAGGGCATGAGATTCCAAGCCTCTGCAATTGTTGCCTTCCAGGAAGCTGTTGAGAATTTCTTGACGAACCTTATGGAAGATGCTTATAGATGTGTTCTTCACGCCAAGAGGGTAACTCTAATGCCAAAGGATATATGTCTTGTGTATAAGATAAAGTATGCAAACATTTTGTATGCAGCCCTTGATTGAAATAAAGCATCTTTTTTTCTTTCTTATGCAAGTTTTTTCCAACCGAGAGCGGCGGGTGAGATATTTGGATTATAAACCAGGCCCTCCATGGGAGATACTGTTTACATAGTCCATAGACAGCTTGAGAGGATACCGACCATTCCAGAGCATGCTCGGACAGTTGATCTACGGCGGAACAATATATCAAGAATGGTTTTGAATAAGGCTGAGCTCGTCGAGTATCTTGATTTGTCGGACAACCGAATAAGAGAGATTTCGGACCTTGAGAATGTTCCAAGACTAAAGATACTGGACTTAAGCTATAACTTGATATCGGACATCTTAATACCCCGTATGGATATTGAGGAACTATACCTGATTTCAAACGATATTTCGACGATCCGTGGCCTGGATCTTCCTCGAATCAAGAAGCTGGACTTGGCTGTAAATGATATATGCAGGATCGAGAATCTAGGCAACTGCATAACGTTGGAAGAGCTCTATCTTGGAAGTAATAGAATAAGAGCGGTGGAGGGTTTAGAAGATCTGACAAGTTTGAAGATATTGGACCTCCAAAACAATGAGCTTGAGGTGGTTGATTGTTCCATGATACCTAGCAGTGTTGAGGTTCTTCTTCTTGGGGAGAATAGAGATCTTAGAGTAGTAGAGAAGACTGAGCACCTTCCTCGCCTGAGGATTCTTGGGTTGGAGAAGACAAGTGTTCCAAAAGACCTAATAGAGGGAGGGTTTACTATTTGGAGATGATCTCTGGATGTCAATGAATAAAAAGTAAATTCTTTAGTTTGGAGGATAGTACTATACTTTATTGAATAAGAATGACACCAAAACATCACCCATGGAGGGATATTCCGAGAAAGAGAGCAGGAAAGAATTGTTTACTATTCAGGACCTGATGAAGAGATCGGATGAGTTCTGGTCTAAGGATGATGACCATCTTGGATACACCAATAGGTTTGTTGTGTAATCAGGAGGATGGTAACTAACTAGTTTTCTTATAAAGATATTTTTCGAAGTTTTTGTATTGCTGTCTTTTAATGAAGAAATTTCTCAGTAAAACCATCCCATATGATGGTTGGTAAGTCTATCCTGAAGTTTCCATTTCTTAGTCTCAGAAAAAATATTTCGGAAAGTGTTGTTCCTAGGATTACAATATCGATGGCCATGCTTAAACCAATCAGTGTTATAATGCCAAAGGTTCTAAGTGACAATCTCTATAAAGGGGCGATGGCGCTTGCGACCTGCCCATTTGGTGTTGGAGATAGGATCAAAATCGACAAGTATGATGGAGTTGTAAAGAACATAAGTTTCTGGTATGTGATGCTGGAAAGAGGAAAGGGGTATGTGTTTATACCTACATCTCACATTTACAACACTGTTATCGAGATGTTCAAATAACTTGAATCTAAGGTCTTGCTGAGATGAAGCCTAGGAATCATCATAATAAATAGGGTTTATTATTCTCTTGTTCTTTCTCTGGGCCTGCATTTGACAATTGCATCACACTTAATTATCATTTGTGCAGCTTCAGATGCCGCTGTGATAACACGGTGCTTGATCCTAAAGCTATCAATCACCCCGGCTTCTTTCATACAACTTATGCCTCCACTCTTCACATTTACTCCATGGCTTACTTTCTCAGAATTATGTTTTGCTCTTAGACTTGCCTTTATCTCCTCTCCATTATATCCTCCATTGTCTGCAAGTATCTTTGGAATCTGCTGTAAGGCATTTGAAAATGCCAGAATGGCCTCGCTCTCGACCCCCGAAACCTCCATAGCATAATCGTTCAGTGCAACAGCCATCGCCATCTCACTCGACCCTCCTCCATAAACAACGCGCGGATCTTCTTTTATTCTTGACAGAACACATAGTGCATCATGAATACTTCTTTCTGCTTCATCTAATATCTCTTTTGATGACCCACATAGTACAACAGTGCTTGCTCCGTTCCTTACTCCACTGAACTTTATTACCCTCTCATTTCCAACATAGACATTCTTCACATTCTTACATGTACCATAAGAAGATTCATCTATATTATCAAAAGTACTCAGGATCTTCCCTCCAAGCACATTAGAAAGCCTTTCAACCCCATCAAAGTCTGCATGCTCGATAGCTTGAATCCCTTTTATTTTCAAGAGCTGAAGAGGATGATCATATATCAGCTGTCTATTGATAAACATGTTAACTCCATTCTGAGAAATACGCTCAACTTTCTCCCGGATCTTGGCCTTCTCCATTCTCTCCATCTCCTCTAGCTCATTGACAGAGGAGACATTAATCTTTGCACCGAATATTTTGATCTTATCCTGATCCATGCTGGTATTGGCTATCAGTATCTTTGGATCGTTCATCTCTTCTATTCTAATGTCCTTTTTTAGAAGGAACCCATCATCAAGATATGAATCCTCAAGCTTTCCAGAGCATTTGATGATTTGTACAAGATTCAAATCGTTCCTTCCCCCAAGATTCTCAATAGCACTGATACAAATGTCACAGAACTTCTCCAAATCATACTTCAGAACCTTTGAGCATAAGGTAGTTCTGGCAAGCTTGATCAAATCCTCCTTACTAGGCTTGAAGCTGATACTCTTCAACGTCTCCTCACATTTTGCTTGCGCCATTCTATATCCTTTGAGAATCCTTGTTGGGTGTATCTCTAGTTTACTGGCCTCCTTCACAAGCAAGCTTGCTAGAATCGCAACAGATGTGGTTCCATCTCCTTCCTCCCAATCCTGCCCAGTACTTGAATCAATCAGTATTCTAGCCGATGGGCTGTCAATCATCAGGTTCTTGAGAATAAATGCTCCATCATTAGTTACATTGACATTCTGCCCTTTCAACATCTTGAGCATCCCTTTGGGCCCAAGTGTCGTCCTCAATATGTCGCCCACAATATCTGTCCCCGCAATAATGGTTCTCCTTGCATCGTCACCTCTCTCCTCCGTGGTTCCCAAATTTGCATGGCTGAAGATGTTCATCTAGGGTGAAAATTTTGTTCTTCTTGTAAGCCCATGAATGAGGAATTCTTAGTGGCTCCACTTGTTATGAAGCCTACGAGAATATATAACTATACCCAGTTGATAGCATGTCTTAAGGCAAAGCAGCAGAGGCTGTCAAGATACAAGGTCTCTATACAACCCACACGTCTTAAGAACATCCTTAGGCCTAAGCAATACCAATTTGATGTGGAAGACGTGGTTAATGGGTTTCTGCATGAAAAGCTCAGGTCTAGGCAAAAGGAGCATGAGAAGTGTGTGGAAAAAATGTTTGCTCAGGATGTAAAGAAATATATCAAGGAGATGAAAAGAGAGAACGATCTCTTTGTTGTTGGAAGCAGCAAGGTCAGTGGGAAGATCAAGATTTTGGAAGAGGTATTTGATAAAGATGTTGAAGAAAAGGAGGGGATTCAGATGTCTGAGGTGGGTGGAAAAAACAAATACTTTGATGATGCCTTTCTGTTTGACATGTACATGTTTCTCAAGCAGTCAAAACCCTCAGACAACTTTGATCAAGAAATCAGGTTCCTTGGAAATGAGTATCTGAGATATGTGGAAAGGTTTCTAAAAGAAAATGCTGATAAAATCAAGGAGCCTCTTAGAGGAAATGAAGATAAGATATCGGCATTTACTAAGCTTCGTTACAGCAAGGAGGAATACGGGCTTGAGGTCTATGAAGGAAGGTACATGTTTGCAGAGTTATACACTCTTTTTAGATGTGGGCTCTTAGACTCTGTGAAGAACCTTCTTGAAAGATTCCATGTTTTTTTCGAGCACATTTCGCACAGGTTCAAGACAAGCTTTGGAAATTGGATCGCTACAAAGTCAAGGCCAGCCGTCCCTATAAAGATAGGAGGGACTGATGATCTCTTCAAGGCATTTCTCCTTGGACTAATGGATGAAAGAAATAGAAGGATGGATGAGTGGATCATTGGAAGCATTGAGGACTTTGTGTGGATGTGCCTAATTTCGATAAATGGAGAAGGGTCTGTCTCTGAGGTTCTAAAGATGTTCAGGAATTATCAGAACCCAAAGGGGCTTTTCCTGGCATATGTTATGCTAAAGGATTATGACAAGGCCATGAGCTTGATATTCAAAGGCGATTTCCTTATAATCCCCTCATACTTCATAATGAAAGCTCTTTGCCCAAGATGTACAAATAAGAAGGTATTTGTGGACTTTGTGTTTTTGGCAGCCTCACGATTCACATCAACACAAAAGAAGGTTGAGCTTATAAGTTCCTTGAAGCCCACGATAGAGGGGTACTATGAAATAGTTCCTGAAATGATAGTCAAGATGGGCCTGTATGATGTACTTGGAATTGACTCTGGAACATGCCTGTACCTTGACAAGAAGGTTAATCAAAAGGTTATTGAAATACTGAAAGGAAAAAACGAAAAGAAGAAGCTAATCAAGCTCTACTATCTTATTGATGATGAAGCGCTTGTTGTGAATCTCATTAATGAAGCCATCACTGAAGCTATTCTCTCTGACACAGACATAGATGAATATCTTGAGATCATTGAGTATTACGAAAAGGTGGAGTGTACAAAGCAGACAAGAGTAATGACTGCTCTTAAGAGCTTTTACTTGTTCAAGAAGAACCCAGGGACCTCTACTCTTGGAGCAACACCGTTACTGGACCCGGGTTTTGATTTGACTGACTTCAAGTATGTTGTTGAAAAGATATTTAAGCTAGCATGTGATGTTGTGGAGAAGGTAGGGGACAACGAGATGGCAAGAACATTGTTCAAGCTTTGTGGGGTTCTCGGACTTGGGGATGAGATGTCTAGTTATGCAAATAGACATCTTGTTCTACTCATATAACCTTTGCTACCTGAATGAGGTAAATTCTGGGTCTGATAGCCCATATACCTATGAAGTTCAATTCTGCAGATTTTCCTATTATGAACAGGATGATAGTAGCCCGGGAAGATGGAATACACTATGAGATGGAGAAGAACAGCTTGGCAGATACATGGGACAGACTATTGGAATATTACAGTGAGAAGATCTTAGAAGAGCACAGGGAGGAGGTTGAGGAAGAAGAACTTTATAGGATGCTCTCCAAGGCAAGGATCGAGGTGGAGACTGGAGGAAGAGTATATGAGCTGATGGAAAAGGGAGTACTTGATACATACAAAGTGAGGCCACGACATGTAGATAGATGTGAGTTCAAGGGATATATTTTGGACACATGCATCAGACTGTTGAAGAAGGGATACTCTGAGCTGGAAAACGCCATTAAGAAGGAAGCAAGAGTCTGGAGAAGTGTGGAGGGAATTGGTATGCCTACAAAGTTAGTGAACGGAGAGGTCCGGGTATATGTGACAAGCACCCAGTACTTGACTGTGACCGAAGAAGGAGATTATATATGCCCGACTGATTGGAAACCCCGTGGGTTAACATGTAGCATTAGGTATATGGATGTTAGGTTAGAATACTCTGCCCTTCCAAAGGATGATATGAACAGGATCGAAATGGCCAAAGAATACTTTTTTGAGAAATCGATTGTACAAGAGTTTTCTAGAAACGATGTTGAGATCAAGATATCAGAAATGGAAAAGGCTACAGAGAAGAACGACATGATTTGTATGTATGTGATAAAGGAGTTGAAGGGTGGGAAGAATATCAGAGAGATATTTTGCATGGTAAGCCTCTACCTTTCAAGAAAACTTGTTGACATCATTATATCCGGCCACAAGGAATGCAAAGTCCTGAAGTATAACGGTTGCATTCTTAAGGACGGGCTACCTGAGGTATTTTTTGTACTTGCTGGCAATGATGTTTTCAAGATCATAAGACGCATTCCAGACAGATTTGAGATATTTGTGAATGAAATACCAATCAAGTCTTTTCGAAAAGCCTAATGTAAGTTTATAATCTTCCCGGCCTCATCCTCTCTTTGCATAGATGTGTTTCCATTGAATAATAAATTACTTCGTCTACCTACACCCCTGCCATACTGGCTATCTAGATTGAGATTTATGGCCCAGATGATAAGGTGTGTCTACACAGCACAAAAGAGCAAAAAGTTAAAGACATGGATTGACGGGTTTGTAGAGCACAAGGGAAAAAGGCTTTATCTATACAACTCAGATATGATGAAGATAGATAGTTCGCTGGCTTCTGCTTTGGACAACGAGATGGAGACATACAAATATCTTGTTTATATCGATTCCTTCGAGAACTTTGACCAAGATGAGGTGGAAAATCAGGAGCAGATATCAGATCCCTCAGCGTCATCGAAGGGAAATTTGAACAAAGGTGTAAGAGGTAGTCATAAGGAAGAATGCTCGCCATCAAAAGGAAGGTCTGAAGAAGAAATAATAAACCTATTTGGAAAGTAAAGCCTGTTTTTATTACCTAATAGTCCTCTCAATGCTGCTTTCAAATAAAGATATTGCTTTTCCATCTATACCATTTAGCTTCAATTTGTTTCTCTTCTCGAGGACATATTCCCTCTGCTCATTGATATCAAATATCATCTTCCCTATAACCTCTTTGTAGATCCCCGTCCGAAGCTTCTTAAGCTCATTAATCACGACACTTGCCAGCTCAGGGAACCCAATGTTCTTCGAAAACATTGACATATGCTTCAGCAAAAGAGACCCTGCCTCCTCTATAACAAACATCTGATGTTCCTCGCTTTTACATCTCTCCATATCTGGGTTTAGCATATCATAGTCTATGCTTCTTCCACTTGCAGTAAGATTCTTCACTGATATTGCATTTCTCAGTATCCTAAGAATGTAAAAAGACAGCGGAGTATAGAACTTCGATCCTGAAATAGACTTGATGATTCGAAGGCAGAATATAGAGTGCGGATAGTCATTATATCTCTCCATCAACTCTACTAGGAGCTTCATATAATCCCTGAACTCAGAATGTCTTCTTAGACATTTTCCTAGAACTTCAGTTATGAATATGATCTTACTAAGATCCGGGTTTTTGACATTGACGTATTTCTCCAAGTACAGTATCTCATTATCGGCGTTTTTTGGATTCAGTACATAGCTCTTAATGTCTTCTGGAAGTGTTGATGGCTGGGATGTGTATAGTCTTGAAAGATAACTCTCTTCTAGTTCCATCTTGTTATCTGCTTGTGGCATTTTAGGGATTAAGAAATACGTATATATGCTTCTTG